>NW_027508180.1:0-221026 GCF_051348905.1 Ranitomeya variabilis | reverse complement strand
AACAGATTTATCAAGCTTTTTAGTGCGCTTAGAGCATGCTGATATAACATGAGTAGAATCACCACAATAGAAACACAACCCATTTTTCCGTCTAAAATTCTGCCGCTCGCTTCGGGACAGAATTCTATCACACTGCATACTCTCTGGCGACTTCTCAGTGGACACCGCCAGATGGTGCACTGGTTTGCGCTCCCGCAAACGCCTATCGATCTGAATAGCCATTGTCATGGACTCATTCAGACCCGCAGGCACAGGGAACCCCACCATAACATCCTTAATGGCATCAGAGAGACCCTCTCTGAAAGTCGCCGCCAGGGCGCACTCATTCCACTGAGTAAGCACAGACCATTTACGGAATCTTTGGCAGTAAATTTCCGCTTCATCTTGCCCCTGAGATAGGGACATCAAAGTTTTTTCTGCCTGAAGCTCCAAATGAGGTTCGTCATAAAGCAACCCCAAGGCCAGAAAAAACGCATCCACATTGAGCAACGCAGGATCCCCTGGTGTCAATGCAAAAGCCCAGTCTTGAGGGTCGCCCCGGAGCAAGGAAATCACAATCCTGACCTGCTGTGCAGGGTCTCCGGCAGAGCGAAATTTCAGGGACAAAAATAATTTGCAATTATTTCGAAAATTCTGAAACCCAGATCTATTCCCCGAGAAAAATTCCGGCAAAGGAATTTTCGGCTCAGATACAGGTGCATGAAAAACAAAGTCTTGCAAATTTTGTACCTTCATGGCGAGATTATTCAAACCTGCAGTTACACTCTGAAGATCCATTACAAACAGGTGGACACAGAGCCATTCAAAGATTAGAAGGAGAGAAAAAAAAAAAAAAAAATTCTCAGCAGACTTCTTATTTCTCTCCTTTCTCAGCCAAGGATTTTAACCCTTTAGTGGGCCGGTCAAACTGTCATGATCTCAATGGCAAGAGAACATAGCATCAGCATATATAGGAACTAGCTCTTGGAAGATGGGAACTGAGCTGACCATGAACTAAACCTAACGCACAACTAGCAGTGGCCGGGTAGCATGCCTACGTTGATTCTAGATGCCCAGCACCAGCCGGAGGACTAAATAATGCTAGCAGAGGAAAATATTAGTCCTAGCTCACCTCTAGAGAAATACCCCGAAAGGAGACAGAGGCCCCCCACATGTATTGGCGGTGAATTAAGATGAAATAACAAACGTAGTATGAAAATAGGTTTAGCAAATTTGAGGTCCACTTACTACATAGCAGAAGACAGAAAGGACACTTTCATGGTCAGCTGAAAACCCTATCAAAACACCATCCAGAAATTACTTTAAAACTCTGGCATTAACTCATAACACCAGAGTGGCAATTCCTGTTCACAAGAGCTTTCCAGACACAGTAACGAAACTACAGCTGTGAACTGGAACAAAAATGCAAAAACAAACATGGACAAGAGTCCAACTTATCTAGTAGTTGTCTAGGAGCAGGAACAAGCACAGAGAGGCTTCTGATAACATTGTTGACCGGCAAGCAACTAACAGAGAAGCAAGGTTATATAGCGACTCCCACATCTTGATGGGAACAGGTGAACAGAGAAGATGAAGACACCAGTTCAATTCCACCAGTAGCCACCGGGGGAGCCCAGAATCCAAATTCACAACACTACACCCTACACGCTACATGCTACACTCTACACCCTACACGCTACACTCTACACTTTACACGCTACATGCTACACTCTACACCCTACACCCTACACGCTACATGCTACACGCTACACTCTACACCCTACACGCTACACGCTAGGGTGTAGAGTGTAATATGTAGCGTGTAGTTTGTAGCGTTTAGTTTGTAGGGTGTAGCGTGTAGCGTGTGGGGTGTAGAGTGTAGCGTGTAGCGTGTAGCATGTAGGGTGTAGGGTGTAGAGTGTAGAGTGTAGCGTGTAGGGTGTAGAGTGTAGGGTGTAGGATGTAGAGTGTAGGGTTTAGAGTGTAATGTGTAGCGTGTAGGGTGTAGCGTGTAGCATTTAGGGTGTAGGGTGTGGAGTGTAGGGTGTAGCGTGTAGGGTGTAGAGTGTAGCGTGTAGCGTGTAGGGTGTAGGGTGTAGAGTGTAGGGTGTAGCGTGTAGGGTGTAGAGTGTAGCGTGTAGGGTGTAGCGTGTAGCGTGCAGGGTGTAGAGTGTAGCGTATAGCGTGTAGGGTGTAGAGTGTAGGGTGTAGCGTGTAGGGTGTAGAGTGTAGGGTGTAGCGTGTAGGGTGTAGAGTGTAGCGTGTAGCGTGTAGGGTGTAGGGTGTAGCGTGTAGGGTGTAGAGTGTAGTGTGTAGCGTGTAGGGTGTAGGGTGTAGGGTGTAGCGTGTAGTGTGTAGCGTGTAGCGTGTAGGGTGTAGCGTGTAGCATGTAGCGTGTAGCGTGTAGCATGTAGAGTGTAGGGTGTAGGGTGTAGCGTGTAGAGTGTAGGGTATAGAGTGTAGCGTGTAGGGTGTAGAATATAGCGTGTAGAGAGTAGGGTGTAGGGTGTAGAGTGTAGGGTGTAGGGTGTAGAGTGTAGGGTGTAGCGTGTAGGGTGTAGCGTGTAGCGTGTAGCGTGTAGGGTGTAGGGTGTAGAGTGTAGGGTGTAGTGTGTAGGGTGTAGCGTGTATCATGTAGCGTGTAGAGTGTAGCGTCTAGCGTATAGGGTGTAGCGTGTAGCGTGTAGATTGTAGCGTGTAGGGTGTAGGGTGTAGCGTGTAGCTAGGTATGCGGGTACACCAATCTTAGTCAAATCTACATATAAGAAGCCTATTGTTTACTGCCAACTGTGACCCCCTGAGTACTATGACAGGAAACATATACTCCAGCCTAGTATCTGGAAGAAATACATCATGGATCCTATTTTGTTCAACACAGCATGCGTGCGCACAGTTGGTAAGCAAATGAAAGCAGACCCCTATAGAAAGGTAATCGGGGAAATAGATATGCTGCAGTACTACAAAATCCTAGTTATTTGGATAAATGTATGCATACAGACGCCTTGTGGAAATACAAAGAATCAGGATCCATTGTCCTAAGGCTTGGAAAAATGCCAGGCCATGCATGAAGTAAATAGGTGTAATTCCACAGCAGTTGTAAAGATAAGTTACCCAAGTCCTGTCCCTCGGGAAAAAAACAAAGGAAGCCCTGAACCCCACGCGTATCGACGCTACTCAAGCGTCTTCATCAGAGGAAAAAGTGACACCCTACACGCTACACGCTACACTCTACACCCTACACGCTACACTCTACACCCTACACAATACACGCTACTTGCTACACCCTACATGCTACACTCTACACGCTACACGCTACACGCTACACCCTACACGGTACACCCTACACCCTACACGCTACACACTATACGCTACACGCTAGACGCTACACTCTACACGCTACACGATACACGCTACACCCTACACGCTACACCCTACACTCTACACCCTACACCCTACACGCTACACGCTACACGCTACACACTACATCCTACACGCTACACCCTACACTCTACACCCTACACCCTACACGCTACACGCTACACGCTACACCCTACACGCTACACCCTACACTCTACACCCTACACGCTACACCCTACACGCTACACGTTACACTCTACACCCTACACCCTACACTCTACACCCTGCACCCTACTCTCTACACGCTACACTCTACACCCTACACGCTACACTCTACACTCTACACCCTACACCCTACACGCTACACGCTACACTCTACACGCTACACCCTACACTCTACACCCTACACCCTACACGCTATACGCTACACTCTACACCCTGCACGCTACACGCTACACCCTACACGCTACACTCTACACCCTACACGCTACACCCTACACTCTACACCCTACACCCTACACACTACACGCTACTCGCTACACTCTACAACCTACACGCTACACTCTACACTCTACTCCCTACTCTCTACACGCTACACTCTATACCCTACACTCTACACGCTACGCGCTACACGCTACACACTACACACTACACGCTACACTTTACACTCTACAAGCTACACACTACACGCTACACGCTACACTCTACACCCTACACCCTACTCTACATGCTACACGCTACACGGTACATGATACACGCTACACCCTACACGCTACACCCTACACGCTACACGCTACACTCCACACCCTACACACTACACCCTACACCCTACTCCCTACACTCTACACGCTACACGCTACACCCTACACCCTACACTGTACACCCTACACCCTACATGCTACACTCTACACTCTGCTCCCTACTCTCTACACGCTACACTCTATACCCTACACTCTACACGCTACGCGCTACACGCTACACACTACACGCTACACCCTACACGCTACACTTTACACTCTACACGCTATACTCCACACTCTACACACTACACTCTACACCCTACACCCTACACCCTACTCTACATGCTACACGCTACACGCTACATGCTACACCCTACACCCTACACTCTACACCCTACACGCTACACGCTACACGCTACACTCTACACGCTAAACGCTACAGCTTATACCCTACACTCTACACCGTACACCCTACACGCTACACTCTACACCCTGCACGCTACACCCTACACCCTACACCCTACATGCTACACCCTACACTCTACACCCTACACCCTACATGCTACACTCTACACCCTACACCCTACTCTACATGCTACACGCTACACGGTACATGATACACGCTACACCCTACACGCTACACGCTACACCCTACACGCTACATGCTACACGCTACACTCTACACCCTACACGCTACACCCTACACCCTACTCCCTACACTCTACACGCTACACGCTACACCCTACACCCTACACTGTACACCCTACACCCTGCACGCTACACTCTACACTCTGCTCCCTACTCTATACACGCTACACTCTATACCCTACACTCTACACGCTACGCGCTACACGCTACACACTACACGCTACACCCTACACGCTACACTCTACACACTACACTCTACACCCTACACCCTACTCTACATTCTACACGCTACACGCTACATGCTACACCCTACACGCTACACCCTACACCCTACACGCTACACGCTGCACGCTACACTCTACACCCTACACTCTACACCCTACACGCTACACGCTACACTCTACACGCTAAACGCTACAGCTTATACCCTACACTCTACACCGTACACCCTACACGCTACACTCTACACCCTACACGCTACACCCTACACCCTACACCCTACATGCTAAACCCTACACTCTACACCCTACACCCTACACGCTACACCCTACGCCCTGCACGCCACACACTACACTCTACACGCTACACCCTACACGCTACACTCTACACGCTACACGCTACATGCTACACTCTACACCCTACACGCTACACTCTACACCCTACACACTACACTCTACACGCTACACGGTACACGCTACACGCTACGCCCTACACCCTACACGCTACATGTTACACTCTACACCCTACACGCTACACTCTACACCCTACACGCTACACCCTACACCCTACACGCTACACACTACACGCTACACTCTACACCCTACACGCTGCACTCTATACGCTACACGGTACACGCTACACGCTACACCCTACACCCTACATGCTACACGCTACACCCTACACTGTACACCCTACACCCTACACGCTACACTCTACACGCTACATGCTACACCCTACACTCTACACCCTACACGCTATACGCTACACTCTACACCCTGCACGCTACACGCTACACGCTACACCCTACACGCTACACTCTACACCCTACACCCTACACCCTACACGCTACACTCTACACCCTACACGCTACACCCTACACTCTACACCCTACACCCTACACGCTACTCGCTACACTCTACACCCTACCCGCTACACTCTACACGCTACACGCTACACTCTACACTCTACACGCTACACGCTACACTCTACACCCTACACGCAACACGCTACACTCTACACCCTACACGCTACACTCTACACCATACACGCTACACCCTACACTCTACACCCTACACTCTACACGCTATACCCGACACCCTACACCCTACATGCTTCACCCTACACGCTACACTCTACACCCTACATGCTACACCCTACACTCTACACCCTACACCCTACACACTACACGCTACTCGCTACACTCTACACCCTACACGCTACACTCTACACTCTACTCCCTACTCTCTACACGCTACACTCTATACCCTACACTCTACACGCTACGCGCTACACGCTACACACTACACGCTACACGCTACACTCTACACCCTACACCCTACTCTACATGCTACACGCTACACGGTACATGATACACGCTACACCCTACACGCTACACGCTACACCCTACACGCTACACGCTACACTCCACACCCTACACGCTACACCCTACACCCTACTCCCTACACTCTACACGCTACACGCTACACCCTACACCCTACACTGTCCACCCTACCATCTACACGCTACACTCTATACCCTACACTCTACACGCTACGCGCTACACGCTACACACTACACACACTACACACTACACGCTACACTTTACACTCTACACGCTACACACTACACGCTACACGCTACACTCTACACCCTACACCCTACTCTACATGCTACACGCTACACGGTACATGATACAAGCTACACCCTACACGCTACACGCTACACCCTACACGCTACACGCTACACTCCACACCCTACACGCTACACTCTACACCCTACTCCCTACACTCTACACGCTACACGCTACACCCTACACCCTACACTGTACACCCTACACCCTACATGCTACACTCTACACTCTGCTCCCTACTCTCTACACGCTACACTCTATACCCTACACTCTACACGCTACGCGCTACACGCTACACACTACACGCTACACCCTACACGCTACACTTTACACTCTACACGCTACACTCCACACTCTACACACTACACTCTACACCCTACACCCTACACCCTACTCTACATGCTACACGCTACACGCTACATGCTACACCCTACACGCTTCACCCTACACCCTACACGCTACACGCTACACGCTACACTCTACACCCTACACTCTACACCCTACACGCTACACGCTACACGCTACACTCTACACGCTAAACGCTACAGCTTATACCCTACACTCTACACCGTACACCCTACACGCTACACTCTACACCCTGCACGCTACACCCTACACCCTACACCCTACATGCTACACCCTACACTGTACACCCTACACCCTGCACGCTACACTCTACACTCTGCTCCCTACTCTCTACACGCTACACTCTATACCCTACACTCTACACGCTACGCGCTACACGCTACACACTACACGCTACACCCTACACGCTACACTTTACACTCTACACGCTACACTCTACACTCTACACACTACACTCTACACCCTACACCCTACTCTACATGCTACACGCTACACGCTACATGCTACACCCTACACGCTACACCCTACACCCTACAAGCTACACGCTACACGCTACACTCTACACCCTACACTCTACACCCTACACGCTACACGCTACACGCTACACTCTACACGCTAAACGATACAGCTTATACCCTACACTCTACACCGTACACCTTACACGCTACACTCTACACCCTACACGCTACACCCTACACCCTACACCCTACATGCTACACCCTACACTCTACACCCTACACCCTACACGCTACACCCTACGCCCTGCACGCCACACACTACACTCTACACGCTACACCCTACACGCTACACTCTACACGCTACACGCTACACGCTACACTCTACACCCTACACGCTACACTCTACACCCTACACACTACACTCTACACGCTACACGGTACACGCTACACGCTACGCCCTACACCCTACACGCTACATGTTACACTCTACACCCTACACGCTACACTCTACACCCTACACGCTACACCCTACACCCTACACGCTACACCCTACACGCTGCACTCTATATGCTACACGGTACACGCTACACGCTACACCCTACACTGTACACCCTACACCCTACACGCTACACTCTACACACTACATGCTACACCCTACACTCTACACCCTACACGCTATACGCTACACTCTACACCCTGCACGCTACACGCTACACGCTACACCCTACACGCTACACTCTACACCCTACACGCTACACTCTACATGCTACACGCTACATGCTACACGCTACACCCTACACGCTACACTCTACACCCTACACCCTACACCCTACACGCTACACTCTACACCCTACACGCTACACCCTACACTCTACACCCTACACCCTACACGCTACTCGCTACACTCTACACCCTACCCGCTACACTCTACACGCTACACGCTACACTCTACACTCTACACGCTACACGCTACACTCTACACCCTACACGCAACACGCTACACTCTACACCCTACACGCTACACTCTGCACGCTGCACGCTACACCCTACACCCTACACGCTACACTCTACATGCTACACGCTACACTCTACACCATGCACGCTACACCCTACACTCTACACCCTACACCCTACACTCTATACCCGACACCCTACACCCTACATGCTTCACCCTACACGCTACACTCTACACTCTACACCCTACACGCTACATGCTACACTCTACACGCTACACTCTACACCCTACACGCTACACTCTACATCCTACACCCTACACGCTATACGCTACACTCTACACCCTGCACGCTACACGCTACACTCTACACCCTACACGCTACACTCTACACCCTACACGCTACACCCTACACTCTACACTCTCCACCCTACACGCTACACGCTACACTCTACACGCTACACCCTACACGCTACACTCTACACCCTACACGCAACACCCTACACTCTACACCCTACACCCTACATGCTACACGCTACACCATACACGCTACACATTACACTCTAAACCCTACACTCTACATCCTACACCCTACACTCTACACCCTACACGCTACACTCTACACTCTACACCCTACACCCTACATGCTACACGCTACACGCTACACTCTACACCCTACACGCTACACGCTACACCCTACAAGCTAAACGCTACAAACTACACGCTGCATATTACACTCTACACCCTAGCGTGTAGCGTGTAGGGTGTAGAGTGTAGCGTGTAGCATGTAGCGTGTAGGGTGTATGGTGTAGAGTGTAGCATGTAGCGTGTAGGGTGTAGAGTGTAGCGTGTAGGGTGTAGAGTGTAGCATGTAGCGTGTAGGGTGTAGGGTGTAGAGTGTAGAGTGTAGCATGTAGCGTGTAGATTGTAGGGTGTATCGTGTAGGGTGTAGAGTGTAGCATGTAGGGTGTAGGGTGTAGAGTGAAGGGTGTAGCGTGTAGAGTGTAGCGTGTAGCGTGTACGGTGTAGGGTGTAGAGTGTAGGGTGTAGCGTGTAGCGTGTAGCGTGTAGCTTGTAGGGTGTAGAGTGTAGCGTGTAGCGTGTAGGCTGTAGCGTGTAGGGTGTAGCATGTATCGTGTAGGGTGTAGAGTGTAGCATGTAGCGTGTAGAGTGTAGGGTGTAGCGTGTAGCGTGTGTAGGGTGTAGGGTGTAGAGTGTAGCGTGTAGCATGTAGGGTGTAGAGTGTAGGGTGTAGAGTGTAGCGTGTAGGGTGTAGCGTGTAGGATTTAGGGTGTAGGGTGTAGAGTGTAGGGTGTTGCGTGTAGGGTGTAGGGTGTAGAGTGTAGCGTGTAGCGTGCAGGGTGTAGAGTGTAGCGTATAGCGTGTAGGGTGTAGGATGTAGAGTGTAGCGTGTAGGGTGTAGAGTGTAGCGTGTAGAGTGTAGCATGTAGCGTGTAGGGTGTAGAGTGTAGAGTGTAGCGTGTAGGGTGAAGCTTGTAGGGTGTAGGGTGTCGGGTATAGCGTGTAGGGTGTAGGGTGTAGAGTGTAGGGTGTAGCGTGTATGGTGTAGAGTGTAGCGTGTAGCGTGTAGAGTGTAGCGTGTTGGGTGTAGGGAGCAGAGTGTAGAGTGTAGCGTGCAGGGTGTAGGGTGTACAGTGTAGGGTGTAGGGTGTAGCGTGTAGCGTGTAGAGTGTAGGGAGTAGGGTGTAGGGTGTAGCGTGTAGGGTGTAGAGTGTAGCGTGTATCATGTACCGTGTAGCGTGTAGCATGTAGAGTAGGGTGTAGGGTGTAGAGTGTAGCATGTAGGGTGTAGGGTGTAGAGTGTAGGGTGTAGCATGTAGGGTGTAGGGTGTAGGGTGTAGCGTGCAGGGTGTAGAGTGTAGCGTGTAGGTTGTACGGTGTAGAGTGTAGGGTATAAGCTGTAGCGTTTAGCGTGTAGAGTGTAGCGTGTAGCGTGTAGCGTGTAGGGTGTAGAGTGTAGTGTGTAGAGTGTAGCGTGTAGCGTGTAGCGTGTAGGGTGTAGGGTGAAGCGTGTAGGGTGTAGCATGTAGCGTGTAGCGTGTAGCATGTAGAGTAGGGTGTAGGGTGTAGGGTGTAGAGTGTAGTGTGTAGAGTGTGGAGTGTAGCGTGTAGAGTGTAAAGTGTAGCGTGTAGGGTGTAGCGTGTAGTGTGTAGCGTGTAGCGCGTAGCGTGTAGAGTGTAGGGTATAGAGTGTAGCGTGTAGAGAGTAGGGAGCAGAGTGTAGAGTGTAGCATGTAGGGTGTAGGGTGTACAGTGTAGGGTGTAGGGTGTAGCGTGTAGCGTGTAGAGTGTAGGGAGTAGGGTGTAGGGTGTAGCGTGTAGGGTGTGGAGTGTAGCGTGTAGCGTGTAGGGTGTAGCGTGTAGCGTGTAGGGTGTAGCGTGTATCATGTACCGTGTAGCGTGTAGCATGTAGAGTAGGGTGTAGGGTGTAGAGTGTAGCGTGTAGCGTGTAGTGTGTAGCGTGTAGAGTGTAAAGTGTAGCGTGTAGTGTGTAGTGTGTAGCGTGTAGTGCGTAGCGTGTAGAGTGTAGGGTATAGAGTGTAGCGTGTAGAGAGTAGGGAGTAGAGTGTAGAGTGTAGCGTGTAGGGTGTAGAGTGTAGCGAGTAGCGTGTAGTGTGTAGGGTGTAGGGTGTAGAGTGTAGGGTGTAGCGTGTAGGGTGTAGAGTGTAGCGTGTAGGGTGTAGCGTGTAGCGTGCAGGGTGTAGAGTGTAGCGTATAGCGTGTAGGGTGTAGGGTGTAGAGTGTAGGGTGTAGCGTGTAGATTGTAGCGTGTAGCGTGTAGGGTGTAGGGTGTACAGTGTAGGGTGTAGGGTGTAGCGTGTAGAGTTTAGTGTGTGGCGTGCAGGGCATAGGGTGTAGCGTGTAGGGTGTAGGGTGTAGAGTGTAGGGTGTAGCATGTAGGGTGTAGGGTGTAGCGTGTAGGGTGTAGAGTGTAGCATGTAGGGTGTACGGTGTAGAGTGTAGGGTATAAGCTGTAGCGTTTAGCGTGTAGAGTGTAGCGTGTAGCGTGTAGCGTGTAGGGTGTAGGGTGTAGAGTGTAGAGTGTAGCGTGTAGGGTGTAGAGTGTAGCGTGTAGAGAGTACGGTGTAGGGTGCAGAGTGTAGGGTGTAGGGTGTAGAGTGTAACGTGTAGCGTGTAGGGTGTAGCGTGTAGGGTGTAGAGTGTAGGGTGTAGCGTGTAGGGTGTATCATGTAGCGTGTAGCGTGTAGGGTGTAGGGTGTAGAGTGTAGGGTGTAGCGTGTAGGGTGTAGCGTGTAGCGTGTAGCGTGTAGGGTGTAGGGTGTAGAGTGTAGGATGTAGCGTGTAGGGTGTAGCGTGTATCGTGTAGCGTGTAGAGTGTAGCATCTAGCGTGTAGCGTATAGTGTGTAGCGTGTAGCGTGTAGATTGTAGCGTGTAGGGTGTAGGGTGTAGGGTGTAGCGTGTTGCGTGTAGGGTGTAGGGTGTAGGGTGTAGCGTGTAGCGTGTAGCGTGTAGAGTGTAGCATGTAGGGTGTAGCAAGTAGCGTGTTCCGTGTAGGGTGTAGCGTGTAGCGTGTAGAGTGTAGCATGTAGGGTGTAGCAAGTAGCGTGTATTGTGTAGGGTGTAGAGTGTAGCGTGTAGCGTGTAGGGTGTCACTTTTTCCTCTGATGAAGACGCTTGAGTAGCGTCGATACGCGTGGGGTTCAGGGCTTCCTTTGTTTTTTTCCCCGAGGGACAGGACTTGGGTAACTTATCTTTACAACTGCTATGGAATTACACCTATTTACTTCATGCATGGCCTGGCATTTTTCCAAGCCTTAGGACAATGGATCCTGATTCTTTGTATTTCCACAAGGCGTCTGTATGCATACATTTATCCAAATAACTAGGATTTTGTAGTACTGCAGCATACCTATTTCCCTGATTACCTTTCTATAGGGGTCTGCTTTCATTTGCTTACCAACTGTGCGCACGCATGCTGTGTTGAACAAAATAGGATCCATGATGTATTTCTTCCAGATACTAGGCTGGAGTATATGTTTCCTGTCATAGTACTCAGGGGGTCACAGTTGGCAGTAAACAATAGGCTTCTTATATGTAGATTTGACTAAGATTGGTGTACCCGCATACCTAGCAATTTTTTCTCTCTGGTTATTTCTCCTGTCTCACATATGCTGTAAAGTATTAGCTTCCTTCATTCCCTCGGGTAAAATTACTTATGGCCTATTCAGCCATACTAGTGTTTTAAATGTTTTTAAATGTATGTTTTGCCTGGTTCTGTTTGTGGATTACTATTTTTGTACAATAAAATTGACTATTTAACGTGGATCCCATTGGTTTGCATATCCTTTTCTTTTTGTGTTTAGTGTGTAGTGTGTAGCTTAACCCTACACGCTACACGCTACACGCTACACTCTACACCCTACACGCTACACCCTACACTCTACACCGTACACTCTACACGCTACACGCTACACTCTACACCCTACACCCTAAACGCTACACGCTACACTCTACACCCTACACGCTACACTCTACACTCTACACGCTACACGCTACACTCTACACCCTACACTCTACACGCTACACGCTACACGCTACACCCTACACTCTACACGCTACACGCTACACTCTACACGCTACACCCTACTCTACATGCTACACGCTACACGGTACATGATACACGCTACACCCTACGCGCTACACGCTACACCCTACACGCTACACGCTACACTCCACACCCTACACGCTACACTCTACACCCTACTCCCTACACTCTACACGCTACACGCTACACCCTACACCCTACACTGTACACCCTACACCCTACATGCTACACTCTACACTCTGCTCCCTACTCTCTACACGCTACACTCTATACCCTACACTCTACACGCTACGCGCTACACGCTACACACTACACGCTACACCCTACACGCTACACTTTACACTCTACACGCTACACTCCACACTCTACACACTACACTCTACACCCTACACCCTACACCCTACTCTACATGCTACACGCTACACGCTACATGCTACACCCTACACGCTTCACCCTACACCCTACACGCTACACGCTACACGCTACACTCTACACCCTACACTCTACACCCTACACGCTACACGCTACACTCTACACGCTAAACGCTACAGCTTATACCCTACACTCTACACCGTACACCCTACACGCTACACTCTACACCCTGCACGCTACACCCTACACCCTACATGCTACACCCTACACTGTACACCCTACACCCTGCACGCTACACTCTACACTCTGCTCCCTACTCTCTACACGCTACACTCTATACCCTACACTCTACACGCTACGCGCTACACGCTACACACTACACGCTACACCCTACACGCTACACTTTACACTCTACACGCTACACTCTACACTCTACACACTACACTCTACACCCTACACCCTACTCTACATGCTACACGCTACACGCTACATGCTACACCCTACACGCTACACCCTACACCCTACAAGCTACACGCTACACGCTACACTCTACACCCTACACTCTACACCCTACACGCTACACGCTACACGCTACACTCTACACGCTAAATGATACAGCTTATACCCTACACTCTACACCGTACACCTTACACGCTACACTCTACACCCTACACGCTACACCCTACACCCTACACCCTACATGCTACACCCTACACTCTACACCCTACACCCTACACGCTACACCCTACGCCCTGCACGCCACACACTACACTCTACACGCTACACCCTACACGCTACACTCTACACGCTACACGCTACACGCTACACTCTACACCCTACACGCTACACTCTACACCCTACACACTACACTCTACACGCTACACGGTACACGCTACACGCTACGCCCTACACCCTACACGCTACATGTTACACTCTACACCCTACACGCTACACTCTACACCCTACACGCTACACCCTACACCCTACACGCTACACCCTACACGCTGCACTCTATATGCTACACGGTACACGCTACACGCTACACCCTACACTGTACACCCTACACCCTACACGCTACACTCTACACACTACATGCTACACCCTACACTCTACACCCTACACGCTATACGCTACACTCTACACCCTGCACGCTACACGCTACACGCTACACCCTACACGCTACACTCTACACCCTACACGCTACACTCTACATGCTACACGCTACATGCTACACGCTACACCCTACACGCTACACTCTACACCCTACACCCTACACCCTACACGCTACACTCTACACCCTACACGCTACACCCTACACTCTACACCCTACACCCTACACGCTACTCGCTACACTCTACACCCTACCCGCTACACTCTACACGCTACACGCTACACTCTACACTCTACACGCTACACGCTACACTCTACACCCTACACGCAACACGCTACACTCTACACCCTACACGCTACACTCTGCACGCTGCACGCTACACCCTACACCCTACACGCTACACTCTACATGCTACACGCTACACTCTACACCATGCACGCTACACCCTACACTCTACACCCTACACCCTACACTCTATACCCGACACCCTACACCCTACATGCTTCACCCTACACGCTACACTCTACACTCTACACCCTACACGCTACATGCTACACTCTACACGCTACACTCTACACCCTACACGCTACACTCTACATCCTACACCCTACACGCTATACGCTACACTCTACACCCTGCACGCTACACGCTACACTCTACACCCTACACGCTACACTCTACACCCTACACGCTACACCCTACACTCTACACTCTCCACCCTACACGCTACACGCTACACTCTACACGCTACACCCTACACGCTACACTCTACACCCTACACGCAACACCCTACACTCTACACCCTACACCCTACATGCTACACGCTACACCCTACACGCTACACATTACACTCTAAACCCTACACTCTACATCCTACACCCTACACTCTACACCCTACACGCTACACTCTACACTCTACACCCTACACCCTACATGCTACACGCTACACGCTACACTCTACACCCTACACGCTACACGCTACACCCTACAAGCTAAACGCTACAAACTACACGCTGCATATTACACTCTACACCCTAGCGTGTAGCGTGTAGGGTGTAGAGTGTAGCGTGTAGCATGTAGCGTGTAGGGTGTAGGGTGTAGAGTGTAGGGTGTAGCGTGTAGGGTGTAGCGTGTAGCGTGTAGCGTGTAGGGTGTAGGGTGTAGAGTGTAGGGTGTAGTGTGTAGGGTGTAGCGTGTATCATGTAGCGTGTAGAGTGTAGCGTCTAGCGTATAGGGTGTAGCGTGTAGCGTGTAGATTGTAGCGTGTAGGGTGTAGGGTGTAGCGTGTAGCTAGGTATGCGGGTACACCAATCTTAGTCAAATCTACATATAAGAAGCCTATTGTTTACTGCCAACTGTGACCCCCTGAGTACTATGACAGGAAACATATACTCCAGCCTAGTATCTGGAAGAAATACATCATGGATCCTATTTTGTTCAACACAGCATGCGTGCGCACAGTTGGTAAGCAAATGAAAGCAGACCCCTATAGAAAGGTAATCGGGGAAATAGATATGCTGCAGTACTACAAAATCCTAGTTATTTGGATAAATGTATGCATACAGACGCCTTGTGGAAATACAAAGAATCAGGATCCATTGTCCTAAGGCTTGGAAAAATGCCAGGCCATGCATGAAGTAAATAGGTGTAATTCCACAGCAGTTGTAAAGATAAGTTACCCAAGTCCTGTCCCTCGGGAAAAAAACAAAGGAAGCCCTGAACCCCACGCGTATCGACGCTACTCAAGCGTCTTCATCAGAGGAAAAAGTGACACCCTACACGCTACACGCTACACTCTACACCCTACACGCTACACTCTACACCCTACACAATACACGCTACTTGCTACACCCTACATGCTACACTCTACACGCTACACGCTACACGCTACACCCTACACGGTACACCCTACACCCTACACGCTACACACTATACGCTACACGCTAGACGCTACACTCTACACGCTACACGATACACGCTACACCCTACACGCTACACCCTACACTCTACACCCTACACCCTACACGCTACACGCTACACGCTACACACTACATCCTACACGCTACACCCTACACTCTACACCCTACACCCTACACGCTACACGCTACACGCTACACCCTACACGCTACACCCTACACTCTACACCCTACACGCTACACCCTACACGCTACACGTTACACTCTACACCCTACACCCTACACTCTACACCCTGCACCCTACTCTCTACACGCTACACTCTACACCCTACACGCTACACTCTACACTCTACACCCTACACCCTACACGCTACACGCTACACTCTACACGCTACACCCTACACTCTACACCCTACACCCTACACGCTATACGCTACACTCTACACCCTGCACGCTACACGCTACACCCTACACGCTACACTCTACACCCTACACGCTACACCCTACACTCTACACCCTACACCCTACACACTACACGCTACTCGCTACACTCTACAACCTACACGCTACACTCTACACTCTACTCCCTACTCTCTACACGCTACACTCTATACCCTACACTCTACACGCTACGCGCTACACGCTACACACTACACACTACACGCTACACTTTACACTCTACAAGCTACACACTACACGCTACACGCTACACTCTACACCCTACACCCTACTCTACATGCTACACGCTACACGGTACATGATACACGCTACACCCTACACGCTACACCCTACACGCTACACGCTACACTCCACACCCTACACACTACACCCTACACCCTACTCCCTACACTCTACACGCTACACGCTACACCCTACACCCTACACTGTACACCCTACACCCTACATGCTACACTCTACACTCTGCTCCCTACTCTCTACACGCTACACTCTATACCCTACACTCTACACGCTACGCGCTACACGCTACACACTACACGCTACACCCTACACGCTACACTTTACACTCTACACGCTATACTCCACACTCTACACACTACACTCTACACCCTACACCCTACACCCTACTCTACATGCTACACGCTACACGCTACATGCTACACCCTACACCCTACACTCTACACCCTACACGCTACACGCTACACGCTACACTCTACACGCTAAACGCTACAGCTTATACCCTACACTCTACACCGTACACCCTACACGCTACACTCTACACCCTGCACGCTACACCCTACACCCTACACCCTACATGCTACACCCTACACTCTACACCCTACACCCTACATGCTACACTCTACACCCTACACCCTACTCTACATGCTACACGCTACACGGTACATGATACACGCTACACCCTACACGCTACACGCTACACCCTACACGCTACATGCTACACGCTACACTCTACACCCTACACGCTACACCCTACACCCTACTCCCTACACTCTACACGCTACACGCTACACCCTACACCCTACACTGTACACCCTACACCCTGCACGCTACACTCTACACTCTGCTCCCTACTCTATACACGCTACACTCTATACCCTACACTCTACACGCTACGCGCTACACGCTACACACTACACGCTACACCCTACACGCTACACTCTACACACTACACTCTACACCCTACACCCTACTCTACATTCTACACGCTACACGCTACATGCTACACCCTACACGCTACACCCTACACCCTACACGCTACACGCTGCACGCTACACTCTACACCCTACACTCTACACCCTACACGCTACACGCTACACTCTACACGCTAAACGCTACAGCTTATACCCTACACTCTACACCGTACACCCTACACGCTACACTCTACACCCTACACGCTACACCCTACACCCTACACCCTACATGCTAAACCCTACACTCTACACCCTACACCCTACACGCTACACCCTACGCCCTGCACGCCACACACTACACTCTACACGCTACACCCTACACGCTACACTCTACACGCTACACGCTACATGCTACACTCTACACCCTACACGCTACACTCTACACCCTACACACTACACTCTACACGCTACACGGTACACGCTACACGCTACGCCCTACACCCTACACGCTACATGTTACACTCTACACCCTACACGCTACACTCTACACCCTACACGCTACACCCTACACCCTACACGCTACACACTACACGCTACACTCTACACCCTACACGCTGCACTCTATACGCTACACGGTACACGCTACACGCTACACCCTACACCCTACATGCTACACGCTACACCCTACACTGTACACCCTACACCCTACACGCTACACTCTACACGCTACATGCTACACCCTACACTCTACACCCTACACGCTATACGCTACACTCTACACCCTGCACGCTACACGCTACACGCTACACCCTACACGCTACACTCTACACCCTACACCCTACACCCTACACGCTACACTCTACACCCTACACGCTACACCCTACACTCTACACCCTACACCCTACACGCTACTCGCTACACTCTACACCCTACCCGCTACACTCTACACGCTACACGCTACACTCTACACTCTACACGCTACACGCTACACTCTACACCCTACACGCAACACGCTACACTCTACACCCTACACGCTACACTCTACACCATACACGCTACACCCTACACTCTACACCCTACACTCTACACGCTATACCCGACACCCTACACCCTACATGCTTCACCCTACACGCTACACTCTACACCCTACATGCTACACCCTACACTCTACACCCTACACCCTACACACTACACGCTACTCGCTACACTCTACACCCTACACGCTACACTCTACACTCTACTCCCTACTCTCTACACGCTACACTCTATACCCTACACTCTACACGCTACGCGCTACACGCTACACACTACACGCTACACGCTACACTCTACACCCTACACCCTACTCTACATGCTACACGCTACACGGTACATGATACACGCTACACCCTACACGCTACACGCTACACCCTACACGCTACACGCTACACTCCACACCCTACACGCTACACCCTACACCCTACTCCCTACACTCTACACGCTACACGCTACACCCTACACCCTACACTGTCCACCCTACCATCTACACGCTACACTCTATACCCTACACTCTACACGCTACGCGCTACACGCTACACACTACACACACTACACACTACACGCTACACTTTACACTCTACACGCTACACACTACACGCTACACGCTACACTCTACACCCTACACCCTACTCTACATGCTACACGCTACACGGTACATGATACAAGCTACACCCTACACGCTACACGCTACACCCTACACGCTACACGCTACACTCCACACCCTACACGCTACACTCTACACCCTACTCCCTACACTCTACACGCTACACGCTACACCCTACACCCTACACTGTACACCCTACACCCTACATGCTACACTCTACACTCTGCTCCCTACTCTCTACACGCTACACTCTATACCCTACACTCTACACGCTACGCGCTACACGCTACACACTACACGCTACACCCTACACGCTACACTTTACACTCTACACGCTACACTCCACACTCTACACACTACACTCTACACCCTACACCCTACACCCTACTCTACATGCTACACGCTACACGCTACATGCTACACCCTACACGCTTCACCCTACACCCTACACGCTACACGCTACACGCTACACTCTACACCCTACACTCTACACCCTACACGCTACACGCTACACGCTACACTCTACACGCTAAACGCTACAGCTTATACCCTACACTCTACACCGTACACCCTACACGCTACACTCTACACCCTGCACGCTACACCCTACACCCTACACCCTACATGCTACACCCTACACTGTACACCCTACACCCTGCACGCTACACTCTACACTCTGCTCCCTACTCTCTACACGCTACACTCTATACCCTACACTCTACACGCTACGCGCTACACGCTACACACTACACGCTACACCCTACACGCTACACTTTACACTCTACACGCTACACTCTACACTCTACACACTACACTCTACACCCTACACCCTACTCTACATGCTACACGCTACACGCTACATGCTACACCCTACACGCTACACCCTACACCCTACAAGCTACACGCTACACGCTACACTCTACACCCTACACTCTACACCCTACACGCTACACGCTACACGCTACACTCTACACGCTAAACGATACAGCTTATACCCTACACTCTACACCGTACACCTTACACGCTACACTCTACACCCTACACGCTACACCCTACACCCTACACCCTACATGCTACACCCTACACTCTACACCCTACACCCTACACGCTACACCCTACGCCCTGCACGCCACACACTACACTCTACACGCTACACCCTACACGCTACACTCTACACGCTACACGCTACACGCTACACTCTACACCCTACACGCTACACTCTACACCCTACACACTACACTCTACACGCTACACGGTACACGCTACACGCTACGCCCTACACCCTACACGCTACATGTTACACTCTACACCCTACACGCTACACTCTACACCCTACACGCTACACCCTACACCCTACACGCTACACCCTACACGCTGCACTCTATATGCTACACGGTACACGCTACACGCTACACCCTACACTGTACACCCTACACCCTACACGCTACACTCTACACACTACATGCTACACCCTACACTCTACACCCTACACGCTATACGCTACACTCTACACCCTGCACGCTACACGCTACACGCTACACCCTACACGCTACACTCTACACCCTACACGCTACACTCTACATGCTACACGCTACATGCTACACGCTACACCCTACACGCTACACTCTACACCCTACACCCTACACCCTACACGCTACACTCTACACCCTACACGCTACACCCTACACTCTACACCCTACACCCTACACGCTACTCGCTACACTCTACACCCTACCCGCTACACTCTACACGCTACACGCTACACTCTACACTCTACACGCTACACGCTACACTCTACACCCTACACGCAACACGCTACACTCTACACCCTACACGCTACACTCTGCACGCTGCACGCTACACCCTACACCCTACACGCTACACTCTACATGCTACACGCTACACTCTACACCATGCACGCTACACCCTACACTCTACACCCTACACCCTACACTCTATACCCGACACCCTACACCCTACATGCTTCACCCTACACGCTACACTCTACACTCTACACCCTACACGCTACATGCTACACTCTACACGCTACACTCTACACCCTACACGCTACACTCTACATCCTACACCCTACACGCTATACGCTACACTCTACACCCTGCACGCTACACGCTACACTCTACACCCTACACGCTACACTCTACACCCTACACGCTACACCCTACACTCTACACTCTCCACCCTACACGCTACACGCTACACTCTACACGCTACACCCTACACGCTACACTCTACACCCTACACGCAACACCCTACACTCTACACCCTACACCCTACATGCTACACGCTACACCATACACGCTACACATTACACTCTAAACCCTACACTCTACATCCTACACCCTACACTCTACACCCTACACGCTACACTCTACACTCTACACCCTACACCCTACATGCTACACGCTACACGCTACACTCTACACCCTACACGCTACACGCTACACCCTACAAGCTAAACGCTACAAACTACACGCTGCATATTACACTCTACACCCTAGCGTGTAGCGTGTAGGGTGTAGAGTGTAGCGTGTAGCATGTAGCGTGTAGGGTGTATGGTGTAGAGTGTAGCATGTAGCGTGTAGGGTGTAGAGTGTAGCGTGTAGGGTGTAGAGTGTAGCATGTAGCGTGTAGGGTGTAGGGTGTAGAGTGTAGAGTGTAGCATGTAGCGTGTAGATTGTAGGGTGTATCGTGTAGGGTGTAGAGTGTAGCATGTAGGGTGTAGGGTGTAGAGTGAAGGGTGTAGCGTGTAGAGTGTAGCGTGTAGCGTGTACGGTGTAGGGTGTAGAGTGTAGGGTGTAGCGTGTAGCGTGTAGCGTGTAGCTTGTAGGGTGTAGAGTGTAGCGTGTAGCGTGTAGGCTGTAGCGTGTAGGGTGTAGCATGTATCGTGTAGGGTGTAGAGTGTAGCATGTAGCGTGTAGAGTGTAGGGTGTAGCGTGTAGCGTGTGTAGGGTGTAGGGTGTAGAGTGTAGCGTGTAGCATGTAGGGTGTAGAGTGTAGGGTGTAGAGTGTAGCGTGTAGGGTGTAGCGTGTAGGATTTAGGGTGTAGGGTGTAGAGTGTAGGGTGTTGCGTGTAGGGTGTAGGGTGTAGAGTGTAGCGTGTAGCGTGCAGGGTGTAGAGTGTAGCGTATAGCGTGTAGGGTGTAGGATGTAGAGTGTAGCGTGTAGGGTGTAGAGTGTAGCGTGTAGAGTGTAGCATGTAGCGTGTAGGGTGTAGAGTGTAGAGTGTAGCGTGTAGGGTGAAGCTTGTAGGGTGTAGGGTGTCGGGTATAGCGTGTAGGGTGTAGGGTGTAGAGTGTAGGGTGTAGCGTGTATGGTGTAGAGTGTAGCGTGTAGCGTGTAGAGTGTAGCGTGTTGGGTGTAGGGAGCAGAGTGTAGAGTGTAGCGTGCAGGGTGTAGGGTGTACAGTGTAGGGTGTAGGGTGTAGCGTGTAGCGTGTAGAGTGTAGGGAGTAGGGTGTAGGGTGTAGCGTGTAGGGTGTAGAGTGTAGCGTGTATCATGTACCGTGTAGCGTGTAGCATGTAGAGTAGGGTGTAGGGTGTAGAGTGTAGCATGTAGGGTGTAGGGTGTAGAGTGTAGGGTGTAGCATGTAGGGTGTAGGGTGTAGGGTGTAGCGTGCAGGGTGTAGAGTGTAGCGTGTAGGTTGTACGGTGTAGAGTGTAGGGTATAAGCTGTAGCGTTTAGCGTGTAGAGTGTAGCGTGTAGCGTGTAGCGTGTAGGGTGTAGAGTGTAGTGTGTAGAGTGTAGCGTGTAGCGTGTAGCGTGTAGGGTGTAGGGTGAAGCGTGTAGGGTGTAGCATGTAGCGTGTAGCGTGTAGCATGTAGAGTAGGGTGTAGGGTGTAGGGTGTAGAGTGTAGTGTGTAGAGTGTGGAGTGTAGCGTGTAGAGTGTAAAGTGTAGCGTGTAGGGTGTAGCGTGTAGTGTGTAGCGTGTAGCGCGTAGCGTGTAGAGTGTAGGGTATAGAGTGTAGCGTGTAGAGAGTAGGGAGCAGAGTGTAGAGTGTAGCATGTAGGGTGTAGGGTGTACAGTGTAGGGTGTAGGGTGTAGCGTGTAGCGTGTAGAGTGTAGGGAGTAGGGTGTAGGGTGTAGCGTGTAGGGTGTGGAGTGTAGCGTGTAGCGTGTAGGGTGTAGCGTGTAGCGTGTAGGGTGTAGCGTGTATCATGTACCGTGTAGCGTGTAGCATGTAGAGTAGGGTGTAGGGTGTAGAGTGTAGCGTGTAGCGTGTAGTGTGTAGCGTGTAGAGTGTAAAGTGTAGCGTGTAGTGTGTAGTGTGTAGCGTGTAGTGCGTAGCGTGTAGAGTGTAGGGTATAGAGTGTAGCGTGTAGAGAGTAGGGAGTAGAGTGTAGAGTGTAGCGTGTAGGGTGTAGAGTGTAGCGAGTAGCGTGTAGTGTGTAGGGTGTAGGGTGTAGAGTGTAGGGTGTAGCGTGTAGGGTGTAGAGTGTAGCGTGTAGGGTGTAGCGTGTAGCGTGCAGGGTGTAGAGTGTAGCGTATAGCGTGTAGGGTGTAGGGTGTAGAGTGTAGGGTGTAGCGTGTAGATTGTAGCGTGTAGCGTGTAGGGTGTAGGGTGTACAGTGTAGGGTGTAGGGTGTAGCGTGTAGAGTTTAGTGTGTGGCGTGCAGGGCATAGGGTGTAGCGTGTAGGGTGTAGGGTGTAGAGTGTAGGGTGTAGCATGTAGGGTGTAGGGTGTAGCGTGTAGGGTGTAGAGTGTAGCATGTAGGGTGTACGGTGTAGAGTGTAGGGTATAAGCTGTAGCGTTTAGCGTGTAGAGTGTAGCGTGTAGCGTGTAGCGTGTAGGGTGTAGGGTGTAGAGTGTAGAGTGTAGCGTGTAGGGTGTAGAGTGTAGCGTGTAGAGAGTACGGTGTAGGGTGCAGAGTGTAGGGTGTAGGGTGTAGAGTGTAACGTGTAGCGTGTAGGGTGTAGCGTGTAGGGTGTAGAGTGTAGGGTGTAGCGTGTAGGGTGTATCATGTAGCGTGTAGCGTGTAGGGTGTAGGGTGTAGAGTGTAGGGTGTAGCGTGTAGGGTGTAGCGTGTAGCGTGTAGCGTGTAGGGTGTAGGGTGTAGAGTGTAGGATGTAGCGTGTAGGGTGTAGCGTGTATCGTGTAGCGTGTAGAGTGTAGCATCTAGCGTGTAGCGTATAGTGTGTAGCGTGTAGCGTGTAGATTGTAGCGTGTAGGGTGTAGGGTGTAGGGTGTAGCGTGTTGCGTGTAGGGTGTAGGGTGTAGGGTGTAGCGTGTAGCGTGTAGCGTGTAGAGTGTAGCATGTAGGGTGTAGCAAGTAGCGTGTTCCGTGTAGGGTGTAGCGTGTAGCGTGTAGAGTGTAGCATGTAGGGTGTAGCAAGTAGCGTGTATTGTGTAGGGTGTAGAGTGTAGCGTGTAGCGTGTAGGGTGTCACTTTTTCCTCTGATGAAGACGCTTGAGTAGCGTCGATACGCGTGGGGTTCAGGGCTTCCTTTGTTTTTTTCCCCGAGGGACAGGACTTGGGTAACTTATCTTTACAACTGCTATGGAATTACACCTATTTACTTCATGCATGGCCTGGCATTTTTCCAAGCCTTAGGACAATGGATCCTGATTCTTTGTATTTCCACAAGGCGTCTGTATGCATACATTTATCCAAATAACTAGGATTTTGTAGTACTGCAGCATACCTATTTCCCTGATTACCTTTCTATAGGGGTCTGCTTTCATTTGCTTACCAACTGTGCGCACGCATGCTGTGTTGAACAAAATAGGATCCATGATGTATTTCTTCCAGATACTAGGCTGGAGTATATGTTTCCTGTCATAGTACTCAGGGGGTCACAGTTGGCAGTAAACAATAGGCTTCTTATATGTAGATTTGACTAAGATTGGTGTACCCGCATACCTAGCAATTTTTTCTCTCTGGTTATTTCTCCTGTCTCACATATGCTGTAAAGTATTAGCTTCCTTCATTCCCTCGGGTAAAATTACTTATGGCCTATTCAGCCATACTAGTGTTTTAAATGTTTTTAAATGTATGTTTTGCCTGGTTCTGTTTGTGGATTACTATTTTTGTACAATAAAATTGACTATTTAACGTGGATCCCATTGGTTTGCATATCCTTTTCTTTTTGTGTTTAGTGTGTAGTGTGTAGCTTAACCCTACACGCTACACGCTACACGCTACACTCTACACCCTACACGCTACACCCTACACTCTACACCGTACACTCTACACGCTACACGCTACACTCTACACCCTACACCCTAAACGCTACACGCTACACTCTACACCCTACACGCTACACTCTACACTCTACACGCTACACGCTACACTCTACACCCTACACTCTACACGCTACACGCTACACGCTACACCCTACACTCTACACGCTACACGCTACACTCTACACGCTACACCCTACTCTACATGCTACACGCTACACGGTACATGATACACGCTACACCCTACGCGCTACACGCTACACCCTACACGCTACACGCTACACTCCACACCCTACACGCTACACTCTACACCCTACTCCCTACACTCTACACGCTACACGCTACACCCTACACCCTACACTGTACACCCTACACCCTACATGCTACACTCTACACTCTGCTCCCTACTCTCTACACGCTACACTCTATACCCTACACTCTACACGCTACGCGCTACACGCTACACACTACACGCTACACCCTACACGCTACACTTTACACTCTACACGCTACACTCCACACTCTACACACTACACTCTACACCCTACACCCTACACCCTACTCTACATGCTACACGCTACACGCTACATGCTACACCCTACACGCTTCACCCTACACCCTACACGCTACACGCTACACGCTACACTCTACACCCTACACTCTACACCCTACACGCTACACGCTACACTCTACACGCTAAACGCTACAGCTTATACCCTACACTCTACACCGTACACCCTACACGCTACACTCTACACCCTGCACGCTACACCCTACACCCTACATGCTACACCCTACACTGTACACCCTACACCCTGCACGCTACACTCTACACTCTGCTCCCTACTCTCTACACGCTACACTCTATACCCTACACTCTACACGCTACGCGCTACACGCTACACACTACACGCTACACCCTACACGCTACACTTTACACTCTACACGCTACACTCTACACTCTACACACTACACTCTACACCCTACACCCTACTCTACATGCTACACGCTACACGCTACATGCTACACCCTACACGCTACACCCTACACCCTACAAGCTACACGCTACACGCTACACTCTACACCCTACACTCTACACCCTACACGCTACACGCTACACGCTACACTCTACACGCTAAATGATACAGCTTATACCCTACACTCTACACCGTACACCTTACACGCTACACTCTACACCCTACACGCTACACCCTACACCCTACACCCTACATGCTACACCCTACACTCTACACCCTACACCCTACACGCTACACCCTACGCCCTGCACGCCACACACTACACTCTACACGCTACACCCTACACGCTACACTCTACACGCTACACGCTACACGCTACACTCTACACCCTACACGCTACACTCTACACCCTACACACTACACTCTACACGCTACACGGTACACGCTACACGCTACGCCCTACACCCTACACGCTACATGTTACACTCTACACCCTACACGCTACACTCTACACCCTACACGCTACACCCTACACCCTACACGCTACACCCTACACGCTGCACTCTATATGCTACACGGTACACGCTACACGCTACACCCTACACTGTACACCCTACACCCTACACGCTACACTCTACACACTACATGCTACACCCTACACTCTACACCCTACACGCTATACGCTACACTCTACACCCTGCACGCTACACGCTACACGCTACACCCTACACGCTACACTCTACACCCTACACGCTACACTCTACATGCTACACGCTACATGCTACACGCTACACCCTACACGCTACACTCTACACCCTACACCCTACACCCTACACGCTACACTCTACACCCTACACGCTACACCCTACACTCTACACCCTACACCCTACACGCTACTCGCTACACTCTACACCCTACCCGCTACACTCTACACGCTACACGCTACACTCTACACTCTACACGCTACACGCTACACTCTACACCCTACACGCAACACGCTACACTCTACACCCTACACGCTACACTCTGCACGCTGCACGCTACACCCTACACCCTACACGCTACACTCTACATGCTACACGCTACACTCTACACCATGCACGCTACACCCTACACTCTACACCCTACACCCTACACTCTATACCCGACACCCTACACCCTACATGCTTCACCCTACACGCTACACTCTACACTCTACACCCTACACGCTACATGCTACACTCTACACGCTACACTCTACACCCTACACGCTACACTCTACATCCTACACCCTACACGCTATACGCTACACTCTACACCCTGCACGCTACACGCTACACTCTACACCCTACACGCTACACTCTACACCCTACACGCTACACCCTACACTCTACACTCTCCACCCTACACGCTACACGCTACACTCTACACGCTACACCCTACACGCTACACTCTACACCCTACACGCAACACCCTACACTCTACACCCTACACCCTACATGCTACACGCTACACCCTACACGCTACACATTACACTCTAAACCCTACACTCTACATCCTACACCCTACACTCTACACCCTACACGCTACACTCTACACTCTACACCCTACACCCTACATGCTACACGCTACACGCTACACTCTACACCCTACACGCTACACGCTACACCCTACAAGCTAAACGCTACAAACTACACGCTGCATATTACACTCTACACCCTAGCGTGTAGCGTGTAGGGTGTAGAGTGTAGCGTGTAGCATGTAGCGTGTAGGGTGTATGGTGTAGAGTGTAGCATGTAGCGTGTAGGGTGTAGAGTGTAGCGTGTAGGGTGTAGAGTGTAGCATGTAGCGTGTAGGGTGTAGGGTGTAGAGTGTAGAGTGTAGCATGTAGCGTGTAGATTGTAGGGTGTATCGTGTAGGGTGTAGAGTGTAGCATGTAGGGTGTAGGGTGTGGAGTGAAGGGTGTAGCGTGTAGAGTGTAGCGTGTAGCGTGTACGGTGTAGGGTGTAGAGTGTAGGGTGTAGCGTGTAGCGTGTAGCTTGTAGGGTGTAGAGTGTAGCGTGTAGCGTGTAGGCTGTAGCGTGTAGGGTGTAGCATGTATCGTGTAGGGTGTAGAGTGTAGCATGTAGCGTGTAGAGTGTAGGGTGTAGCGTGTAGCGTGTGTAGGGTGTAGGGTGTAGAGTGTAGCGTGTAGCATGTAGGGTGTAGAGTGTAGGGTGTAAGGTGTAGAGTGTAGCGTGTAGGGTGTAGCGTGTAGGATTTAGGGTGTAGGGTGTAGAGTGTAGGGTGTTGCGTGTAGGGTGTAGGGTGTAGAGTGTAGCGTGTAGCGTGCAGGGTGTAGAGTGTAGCGTATAGCGTGTAGGGTGTAGGATGTAGAGTGTAGCGTGTAGGGTGTAGAGTGTAGCGTGTAGAGTGTAGCATGTAGCGTGTAGGGTGTAGAGTGTAGAGTGTAGCGTGTAGGGTGAAGCTTGTAGGGTGTAGGGTGTCGGGTATAGCGTGTAGGGTGTAGGGTGTAGAGTGTAGGGTGTAGCGTGTATGGTGTAGAGTGTAGCGTGTAGCGTGTAGAGTGTAGCGTGTTGGGTGTAGGGAGCAGAGTGTAGAGTGTAGCGTGCAGGGTGTAGGGTGTACAGTGTAGGGTGTAGGGTGTAGCGTGTAGCGTGTAGAGTGTAGGGAGTAGGGTGTAGGGTGTAGCGTGTAGGGTGTAGAGTGTAGCGTGTATCATGTACCGTGTAGCGTGTAGCATGTAGAGTAGGGTGTAGGGTGTAGAGTGTAGCATGTAGGGTGTAGGGTGTAGAGTGTAGGGTGTAGCATGTAGGGTGTAGGGTGTAGGGTGTAGCGTGCAGGGTGTAGAGTGTAGCGTGTAGGGTGTACGGTGTAGAGTGTAGGGTATAAGCTGTAGCGTTTAGCGTGTAGAGTGTAGCGTGTAGCGTGTAGCGTGTAGGGTGTAGAGTGTAGTGTGTAGAGTGTAGCGTGTAGCGTGTAGCGTGTAGGGTGTAGGGTGAAGCGTGTAGGGTGTAGCATGTAGCGTGTAGCGTGTAGCATGTAGAGTAGGGTGTAGGGTGTAGGGTGTAGAGTGTAGTGTGTAGAGTGTGGAGTGTAGCGTGTAGAGTGTAAAGTGTAGCGTGTAGGGTGTAGCGTGTAGTGTGTAGCGTGTAGCGCGTAGCGTGTAGAGTGTAGGGTATAGAGTGTAGCGTGTAGAGAGTAGGGAGCAGAGTGTAGAGTGTAGCATGTAGGGTGTAGGGTGTACAGTGTAGGGTGTAGGGTGTAGCGCGTAGCGTGTAGAGTGTAGGGAGTAGGGTGTAGGGTGTAGCGTGTAGGGTGTGGAGTGTAGCGTGTAGCGTGTAGGGTGTAGCGTGTAGCGTGTAGGGTGTAGCGTGTATCATGTACCGTGTAGCGTGTAGCATGTAGAGTAGGGTGTAGGGTGTAGAGTGTAGCGTGTAGCGTGTAGTGTGTAGCGTGTAGAGTGTAAAGTGTAGCGTGTAGTGTGTAGTGTGTAGCGTGTAGTGCGTAGCGTGTAGAGTGTAGGGTATAGAGTGTAGCGTGTAGAGAGTAGGGAGTAGAGTGTAGAGTGTAGCGTGTAGGGTGTAGAGTGTAGCGAGTAGCGTGTAGTGTGTAGGGTGTAGGGTGTAGAGTGTAGGGTGTAGCGTGTAGGGTGTAGAGTGTAGCGTGTAGGGTGTAGCGTGTAGCGTGCAGGGTGTAGAGTGTAGCGTATAGCGTGTAGGGTGTAGGGTGTAGAGTGTAGGGTGTAGCGTGTAGATTGTAGCGTGTAGCGTGTAGGGTGTAGGGTGTACAGTGTAGGGTGTAGGGTGTAGCGTGTAGAGTTTAGTGTGTGGCGTGCAGGGCATAGGGTGTAGCGTGTAGGGTGTAGGGTGTAGAGTGTAGGGTGTAGCATGTAGGGTGTAGGGTGTAGCGTGTAGGGTGTAGAGTGTAGCATGTAGGGTGTACGGTGTAGAGTGTAGGGTATAAGCTGTAGCGTTTAGCGTGTAGAGTGTAGCGTGTAGCGTGTAGCGTGTAGGGTGTAGGGTGTAGAGTGTAGAGTGTAGCGTGTAGGGTGTAGAGTGTAGCGTGTAGAGAGTACGGTGTAGGGTGCAGAGTGTAGGGTGTAGGGTGTAGAGTGTAACGTGTAGCGTGTAGGGTGTAGCGTGTAGGGTGTAGAGTGTAGGGTGTAGCGTGTAGGGTGTATCGTGTAGCGTGTAGCGTGTAGGGTGTAGGGTGTAGAGTGTAGGGTGTAGCGTGTAGGGTGTAGCGTGTAGCGTGTAGCGTGTAGCGTGTAGGGTGTAGGGTGTAGAGTGTAGGATGTAGCGTGTAGGGTGTAGCGTGTATCGTGTAGCGTGTAGAGTGTAGCATCTAGCGTGTAGCGTATAGTGTGTAGCGTGTAGCGTGTAGATTGTAGCGTGTAGGGTGTAGGGTGTAGGGTGTAGCGTGTTGCGTGTAGGGTGTAGGGTGTAGGGTGTAGCGTGTAGCGTGTAGCGTGTAGAGTGTAGCATGTAGGGTGTAGCAAGTAGCGTGTTCCGTGTAGGGTGTAGCGTGTAGCGTGTAGAGTGTAGCATGTAGGGTGTAGCAAGTAGCGTGTATTGTGTAGGGTGTAGAGTGTAGCGTGTAGCGTGTAGGGTGTCACTTTTTCCTCTGATGAAGACGCTTGAGTAGCGTCGATACGCGTGGGGTTCAGGGCTTCCTTTGTTTTTTTCCCGAGGGACAGGACTTGGGTAACTTATCTTTACAACTGCTATGGAATTACACCTATTTACTTCATGCATGGCCTGGCATTTTTCCAAGCCTTAGGACAATGGATCCTGATTCTTTGTATTTCCACAAGGCGTCTGTATGCATACATTTATCCAAATAACTAGGATTTTGTAGTACTGCAGCATACCTATTTCCCTGATTACCTTTCTATAGGGGTCTGCTTTCATTTGCTTACCAACTGTGCGCACGCATGCTGTGTTGAACAAAATAGGATCCATGATGTATTTCTTCCAGATACTAGGCTGGAGTATATGTTTCCTGTCATAGTACTCAGGGGGTCACAGTTGGCAGTAAACAATAGGCTTCTTATATGTAGATTTAACTAAGATTGGTGTACCCGCATACCTAGCAATTTTTTCTCTCTGGTTATTTCTCCTGTCTCACATATGCTGTAAAGTATTAGCTTCCTTCATTCCCTCGGGTAAAATTACTTATGGCCTATTCAGCCATACTAGTGTTTTAAATGTTTTTAAATGTATGTTTTGCCTGGTTCTGTTTGTGGATTACTATTTTTGTACAATAAAATTGACTATTTAACGTGGATCCCATTGGTTTGCATATCCTTTTCTTTTTGTGTTTAGTGTGTAGCGTGTAACTTAACCCTACACGCTACACGCTACACGCTACACTCTACACCCTACACGCTACACCCTACACTCTACACCGTACACTCTACACGCTACACGCTACTCTACACCCTACACCCTACACGCTACACGCTACACTCTACACCCTACACTCTACACGATACACGCTACACGCTACACCCTACACTCTACACGCTACACTCTACACGCTACACGCTACATGCTACACTCTACACTCTACACCCTACACCCTACACGCTACACGCTATACTCTACACCCTACACGCTACACTCTACACGCTACAACGCTACACTCTACACTCTACACGCTACACGCTACACTCTACACCCTACACGCAACACGCTACACTCTACACCCTACACGCTACACTCTGCACGCTACACGCTACACCCTACACGCTATACTCTGCACGCTACACGCTACACTCTACACCATACACGCTACACCCTACACTCTACACCCTACACCCTACACGCTATACCCGACACCCTACACCCTACATGCTTCACCCTACACGCTACACTCTACACTCTACACCCTACACCCTACACGCTACATGCTACACCCTACACGCTACAATCTACACCCTACACCCTACACGCTACACGCTACACGCTACACCCTTCACCCTACACTCTACACCCTACACCCTACACCCTACACGCTACACGCTACACCCTACACGCTACACGTTACAATCTACATTCTACACCCTACACCCCACTCTCTACATGCTATACTCTACACCCTACACGCTACACTCTACACCCTACACGCTACACGCTACACCCTACACGCTAAACGCTACAGCTTATACCCTACACTCTACACCGTACACCCTACACGCTACACTCTACACCCTACATGCTACACCCTACACCCTACACCCTACATGCTACACCCTACACTCTACAACCTACACCCTACACACTACACGCTACACCCTACACCCTACACGCTACACTCTACACGCTACACGCTACACTCTACACCCTACACGCAACACCCTACACCCTACAAACTACACGCTACACCCTGCACCCTACACCCGACACGCTACACCCTACACGCTACACTCTACACGCTACACTCTACACCCTACACGCTACACTCTACACCCTACACTCTACACGCTACATGCTACACTCTACATTCTACACAATACACTCTACACGCTACACTCTACACCCTACACGCTACACTCTACACTCTACACCCTACTCTCTACACGCTACACTCTATACCCTACACTCTACACGCTACACCCTATACCCTACACTCTACATGCTACACCCTACACCCTACACTCTACATGCTACACGCTACACGATACATGCTACACGCTACACCCTACACGCTACACGCTACACTCTACACACTACACGCTACACCCTACAGCCTACACCCTACACGCTACACACTACACGCTACACCCTACAGCCTACACCCTACACGCTACACGCTACACTCTACACCCTACACGCTACACCCTGCACCCTACACGCTACACGCTACACGCTACACTCTACACGCTACACGCTACACTCTACACTCTACACCCTACACCCTACACGCTACACGCTATACTCTACACCCTACACGCTACACTCTACACGCTACACGCTACACGCTACACTCTACACGCTACACGCTACACTCTACACCCTACACGCAACACGCTACACTCTACACCCTACACGCTACACTCTGCATTCTACACGCTACACCCTACACCCTGCACGCTACACTCTGCACGCTACACGCTACGCTCTACACTCTACACCCTACACCCTACACGCTACACGCTATACTCTACACCCTACACGCTACACTCTACACGCTACACGCTACACTCTACACGCTACACGTTACACTCTACACCCTACACGCTACACTCTACACCCTACACGCTACACTCTGCATTCTACACGCTACACCCTACACCATACACGCTACACCCTACACTCTACACCCTACACTCTACACGCTACACTCTGCACCCTACACTCTACACTCTACACCCTACACCCTACACGCTACACTCTACACCCTGCACCCTACACGCTACACGCTACACCCTACACGCTGCAATCTACACCCTACACCCTACACGCTACACGCTACACCCTACACTCTACACCCTACACCCTACACGCTACACACTATACTCTACACCCTACACGCTACACCCTACACGCAACACGCTACACTCTACACCCTACACGCTACACTCTGCACGCTACACGGTACACCCTACACCCTACACGCTACACTCTACACGCTACACTCTACACCATACACGCTACACCCTACACTCTACACCCTACACCCTACACGCTATACCCGACACCCTACACCCTGCATGCTTCACACTACACGCTACACTCTACACTATACACCCTACACCCTACACGCTACATGCTACACCCTACACGCTACACTCTACACCCTACACCCTACACGCTACACACTACACGCTACACGCTACACCCTACACGCTACACGCTACACCCTACACGCTACACGTTACACTCTACACCCTGCACCCTACACGCTACACGCTACACCCTACACGCTACACGCTACACCCTACACACTACACGTTACACTCTACACCCTGCACTCTACACCCTACACTCTACACGCTACACTCTACACCCTACACTCTGCACTCTACACCCTACACCCTACACGCTACACGCTACAATCTACACCCTACACGCTACACCCTACACCCTACACCCTACACGCTACACGCTACACGCTACACTCTACACCCTACACGCTACACCCTACACTCTACACCCTACACGCTACACCTTACACTCTACACGCTACACGCTACACGCTACACTCTACACCCTACACCCTACACGCTACACGCTATACTCTACACCCTACACGCTACACTCTACACGCTACACGCTACACGCTACACTCTACACGCTACACGCTACACGCTACACCCTACACTCTACACCGTACACTCTACACGCTACACGCTACACTCTACACCCTACACCCTACACGCTACACGCTACACTCTACACCCTACACGCTACACTCTACACTCTACACGCTACACCCTACACTCTACACGCTACACGCTACACCCTACACTCTACACGCTACACGCTACACTCTACACGCTACACGCTACATGCTACACTCTACACTCTACACCCTACACCCTACACGCTACACGCTATACTCTACACCCTACACTCTACACGCTACACGCTACACTCTACACCCTACACCCTACACGCTACACGCTACACCCTACACGCTACACGTTACACTCTACACCCTACACCCTACACGCTACACGCTACACCCTACACGCTACACGTTACACTCTACACCCTACACGCTACACTCTACACCCTGCACCCTACACGCTACAATCTACACCCTACACCCTACACGCTACACGCTACACTCTACACCCTACACGCTACACCCTACACTCTACACCGTACACTACACGCTACACGCTACACTCTACACCCTACACCCTACACGCTACGCGCTACACTCTACACCCTACACGCTACACTCTACACTCTACATGCTACACGCTACAGTCTACACTCTACACGCTACACGCTACACCCTACACCCTACACGCTACACGCTACACTCTACAACCTACACGCTACACGCTACACTCCACACGCAACACGCTACACTCTACACCCTACACTCTACACGCTACACGCTACACTCTACACCCTACACTCTACACGCTACACGCTACACTGTACACCCTACATGCAACACGCTACACTCTGCACCCTACACGCTACACTCTACACGCTACACGCTACACTCTACACGCTACACTCTACACCCTACATGCAACACGCTACACTCTACACCCTACACCCTACACGCTACACGCTACACCCTACACGCTACACGTTACACTCTACACCCTACACCCTACACACTACACCCTACACGCTACACGTTACACTCTACACCCTACACGCTACACTCTACACCCTGCTCCCTACACGCTACACGCTACACCCTACACGCTACACGCTACACCCTACACACTACTCGTTACACTCTACACCCTACACTCTACACCCTACACTCTACACGCTACACTCTACACCCTACACTCTGCACTCTACACCCTACACCCTACACGCTACACTCTACACCCTACACCCTACACGCTACACACTACACGCTACACGCTACACCCTACACGCTACACGCTACACCCTACACGCTACATGTTACACTCTACACCCTGCACCCTACACGCTACACGCTACACCCTACACGCTACACGCTACACCCTACACACTACACGTTACACTCTACACCCTACACTCTACACCCTAAACTCTACACGCTACACTCTACACCCTACACTCTGCACTCTACACCCTACACCCTATACACTACACGCTACACTCTACACCCTACACGCTACACGCTACACCCTACACCCTACACCCTACACGCTACAATCTACACGCTACACGCTACACCCTATACGCTAGACGCTACACTCTACACGCTACACGATACACGCTACACCCTACACGCTACACCCTACACTCTACACCCTACACCCTACACGCTACACGCTACACCCTACACGCTACACCCTACACTCTACACCCTACACCCTACACGCTACACGCTACACCCTACACGCTACACGTTACACTCTACACCCTACACCCTACACTCTACACCCTACACCCTACTCTCTACACGCTATATTCTACACCCTACACACTACTCTCTACACCCTACACGCTACACGCTACACTCTACACCCTAGACGCTACACTCTATACCCTACACTCTACACGCTACACCCTACACCCTACACTCTACATGCTACACCCTACACCCTACACTCTACATGCTACACGCTACACGCTACACGCTACACCCTACACGCTACACGCTACACACTACATGCTACACCCTACACCCTACACACTACACGCTACACTCTACACCCTACACGCTACACCCTACACCCTACACCCTACACGCTACACGCTACACTCTACACCCTACACGCTACACCCTACACTCTACACCCTACACGCTACACCCTACACTCTACACCCTACATGCTATACGCTACACTCTACACCCTGCACGCTACACGCTACACCCTACACGCTACACTCTACACCCTACATGCTACACCCTACACTCTACACCCTACACGCTACACGCTACACTCTACACCCTACACGCTACACCCTACACTCCACACCCTACACCCTACATGCTACACGCTACACCCTACACGCTACACATTACACTCTAAACCCTACACTCTACATCCTACACCCTACACTCTACACCCTACACGCTACACTCTACACTCTACACCCTACACCCTACATGCTACACGCTACATGCTACACTCTACACCCTACACGCTACACGCTACACCCTACAAGCTAAACGCTACAAACTACACGCTACATATTACACTCTACACCCTAGCGTGGTGTAGAGTGTAGCGTGTAGCATGTAGCGTGTAGGGTGTATGGTGTAGAGTGTAGCATGTAGCGTGTATGGTGTAGAGTGTAGCGTGTAGGGTGTAGAGTGTAGCATGTAGCGTGTAGGGTGTAGGGTGTAGAGTGTAGAGTGTAGCATGTAGCATGTAGATTGTAGGGTGTACCGTGTAGGGTGTAGAGTGTAGCATGTAGGGTGTAGGGTGTAGAGTGAAGGGTGTAGCGTGTAGAGTGTAGCGTGTAGCGTGTACGGTGTAGGGTGTAGAGTGTAGGTTGTTGCGTGTAGCGTGTAGCTTGTAGGGTGTAGAGTGTAGCGTGTAGCGTTTAGGCTGTAGCGTGTAGGGTGTAGCATGTATCGTGTAGGGTGTAGAGTGTAGCATGTAGCGTGTAGAGTGTAGGGTGTAGCGTGTAGCGTGTGTAGGGTGTAGGGTGTAGCGTGTAGCGTGTAGGGTGTAGGGTGTTGCGTGTAGGGTGTAGAGTGTAGCGTGTAGGGTGTAGCGTGTAGAGTGTAGCGTGTAGCGTGTAGGGTGGAGAGTGTAGAGTGTAGGGTGTAGCGTGTAGGGTGTAGAGTGTAGCGTGTAGGGTGTAGAGTGTAGCGTGTAGCGTGCAGGGTGTAGAGTGTATCGTATAGCGTGTAGGGTGTAGGATGTAGAGTGTAGCGTGTAGGGTGTAGAGTGTAGCGTGTAGAGTGTAGCATGTAGCGTGTAGGGTGTAGAGTGTAGAGTGTAGCGTGTAGGGTGAAGCATGTAGGGTGTAGGATGTCGGGTATAGCATGTAGGGTGTAGGGTGTAGAGTGTAGGGTGTAGCGTGTATGGTGTAGAGTGTAGCGTGTAGCGTGTAGAGTGTAGCGTGTAGGGTGTAGGGTGTAGCGTGTAGCGTGCAGAGTGTAGCGTGTAGGGTGTAGAGTGTAGCGTGTTGCGTGTAGGGTGTAGAGTGTAGAGTGTAGCGTGTAGCGTGTAGAGTGTAGCGGGTAGGGTGTAGAGTGTAGCGAGTAGCGTGTAGGGTGTAGGGTGTAGAGTGTAGGGTGTAGCGTGTAGGGTGTAGAGTGTAGCGTGTAGGGTGTAGGGTGTGGGGTGTAGAGTGTAGCGTGTAGGGTGTAGCGTGTAGCATGTAGCGTGTAGCGTGTAGCATGTAGAGTGTAGCGTGTAGGGTGTAGAGTGTAGCGTGTAGGGTGTAGCGTGTAGCGTGTAGCGTGCAGTGTGTAGAGTGTAGCGTATAGCGTGTAGGGTGTAGAGTGTAGGGTGTAGCATGTAGCGTGTAGAGTGTAGCGTGTAGGGTGTAGGGTGTACAGTGTAGGGTGTAGCGTGTAGCATGCAGGGTGTAGGGTGTAGCGTGTACCGTGTACCGTGTAGCGTATAGAGTGCAGCGTGTAGGGTGTAGAGTGTAGCGTGTAGTGTGTAGCGTGTAGGGTGTAGGGTGTAGCGTGTAGGGTGTAGAGTGTAGCGAGTAGGGTGTAGAGTGTAACATGTAGCGTGTAGGGTGTAGGGCATAGCGTGTAGCGTGTACCGTGTAGCGTGTAGAGTGTAGTGTGTAGGGTGTAGAGTGTAGCGTGTAGGGTGTAGAGTGTAGCGTGTAGCGTGTAGCGTGTAGCGTGTAGAGTGTAGCGTGTAGGGTGTAGCGTGTAGAGTGTAGTGTGTGGCGTGCAGGGCGTAGGGTGTAGCGTGTAGGGTGTAGGGTGTAGAGTGTAGGGTGTAGCATGTAGGGTGTAGGGTGTAGGGTGTAGCGTGTAGGGTGTAGAGTGTAGCGTGTAGGGTGTACGGTGTAGAGTGTAGGGTATAAGCTGTAGCGTTTAGCGTGTAGAGTGTAGCGTGTAGCGTGTAGCGTGTAGCGTGTAGGGTGTAGAGTGTAGGGTGTAGAGTGTAGCGTGTAGCGTGTAGCGTGTAGGGTGTAGGGTGTAGCGTGTAGGGTGTAGCATGTAGCGTGTAGCGTGTAGCATGTAGAGTAGGGTGTAGGGTGTAGGGTGTAGAGTGTAGTGTGTAGAGTGTAGAGTGTAGCGTGTAGAGTGTAAAGTGTAGCGTGTAGGGTGTAGCGTGTAGTGTGTAGCGTGTAGCGCGTAGCGTGTAGAGTGTAGGGTATAGAGTGTAGCGTGTAGAGAGTAGGGAGCAGAGTGTAGAGTGTAGCGTGCAGGGTGTAGGGTGTACAGTGTAGGGTGTAGGGTGTAGCGTGTAGCGTGTAGAGTGTAGGGAGTAGGGTGTAGGGTGTAGCGTGTAGGGTGTAGATTGTAGCGTGTAGCGTGTAGCGTGTAGGGTGTAGCGTGTAGCGTGTAGGATGTAGCGTGTATCATGTACCGTGTAGCGTGTAGCATGTAGAGTAGGGTGTAGGGTGTAGAGTGTAGCATGTAGGGTGTAGGGTGTAGAGTGTAGGGTGTAGCATGTAGGGTGTAGGGTGTAGGGTGTAGCGTGCAGGGTGTAGAGTGTAGCGTATAGGGTGTACGGTGTAGAGTGTAGGGTATAAGCTGTAGCGTTTAGCGTGTAGAGTGTAGCGTGTAGCGTGTAGCGTGTAGGGTGTAGAGTGTAGGGTGTAGAGTGTAGCGTGTAGCGTGTAGCGTGTAGGGTGTAGGGTGAAGCGTGTAGGGTGTAGCATGTAGCGTGTAGCGTGTAGCATGTAGAGTAGGGTGTAGGGTGTAGGGTGTAGAGTGTAGTGTGTAGAGTGTGGAGTGTAGCGTGTAGAGTGTAAAGTGTAGCGTGTAGGGTGTAGCGTGTAGTGTGTAGCGTGTAGCGCGTAGCGTGTAGAGTGTAGGGTATAGAGTGTAGCGTGTAGAGAGTAGGGAGCAGAGTGTAGAGTGTAGCGTGCAGAGTGTAGGGTGTACAGTGTAGGGTGTAGGGTGTAGCGTGTAGCATGTAGAGTGTAGGGAGTAGGGTGTAGGGTGTAGCGTGTAGGGTGTAGAGTGTAGCGTGTAGCGTGTAGCGTGTAGCGTGCAGGTGTAGAGTGTAGCGTATAGCGTGTAGGGTGTAGGGTGTAGAGTGTAGGGTGTAGCGTGTAGAGTGTAGCGTGTAGCGTGTAGGGTGTAGGGTGTACAGTGTAGGGTGTAGGGTGTAGCGTGTAGAGTGTAGTGTGTGGCGTGCAGGGCGTAGGGTGTAGCGTGTAGGGTGTAGGGTGTAGAGTGTAGGGTGTAGCATGTAGGGTGTAGGGTGTAGGGTGTAGCGTGTAGGGTGTAGAGTGTAGCATGTAGGGTGTACGGTGTAGAGTGTAGGGTATAAGCTGTAGCGTTTAGCGTGTAGAGTGTAGCGTGTAGCGTGTAGGGTGTAGGGTGTAGAGTGTAGCGTGTAGGGTGTAGAGTGTAGAGTGTAGAGAGTAGGGTGTAGGGTGTAGAGTGTAGGGTGTAGGGTGTAGAGTGTAACGTGTAGCGTGTAGGGTGTAGCGTGTAGGGTGTAGAGTGTAGGGTGTAGCGTGTAGGGTGTAGCGTGTAGCGTGTAGCGTGTAGGGTGTAGGGTGTAGAGTGTAGGGTGTAGCGTGTAGGGTGTAGCGTGTAGCGTGTAGCGTGTTGGTTGTAGGGTGTAGAGTGTAGGGTGTAGCGTGTAGGGTGTAGCGTGTAGCGTGTAGCGTGTAGCGTGTAGAGTGTAGCGTCTAGCGTGTAGCGTATAGTGTGTAGCGTGTAGATTGTAGCGTGTAGGGTGTAGGGTGTAGGGTGTACCGTGTAGGGTGTAGCGTGTAGCGTGTAGCGTGTAGAGTGTAGCATGTAGGGTGTAGAGTGTAGGGTGTAGCGTGTAGGGTGTAGCGTGTAGCGTGTAGCGTGTAGAGTGTAGCGTCTAGCGTGTAGCGTATAGTGTGTAGCGTGTAGATTGTAGCGTGTAGGGTGTAGGGTGTAGGGTGTACCGTGTAGGGTGTAGCGTGTATTGTGTAGGGTGTAGAGTGTAGCATGTAGCGTGTAGAGTGTAGGGTGTAGCGTGTAGGGTGTAGAGTGTAGCGTGTAGAGTGTAGAGTGTAGCGTGTAGCGTGTAGGGTGTCACTTTTTCCTCTGATGAAGACGCTTGAGTAGCGTCGATACGCGTGGGGTAAAGGGCTTCCTTTGTTTTTTTTCCCGAGGGACAGGACTTGGGTAACTTATCTTTACAACTGCTATGGAATTACACCTATTTACTTCATGCATGGCCTGGCATTTTTCCAAGCCTTAGGACAATGGATCCTGATTCTTTGTATTTCCACAAGGCGTCTGTATGCATACATTTATCCAAATAACTAGGATTTTGTAGTACTGCAGCATATCTATTTCCCTGATTACCTTTCTATAGGGGTCTGCTTTCATTTGCTTACCAACTGTGCGCACGCATGCTGTGTTGAACAAAATAGGATCCATGATGTATTTCTTCCAGATACTAGGCTGGAGTATATGTTTCCTGTCATAGTACTCAGGGGGTCACAGTTGGCAGTGAACAATAGGCTTCTTATATGTAGATTTGACTAAGATTGGTGTACCCGCATACCTAGCAATTTTTTCTCTCTGGTTATTTCTCCTGTCTCACATATGCTGTAAAGTATTAGCTTCCTTCATTCCCTCGGGTAAAATTACTTATGGCCTATTCAGCCATACTAGTGTTTTAAATGTTTTTAAATGTATGTTTTGCCTGGTTCTGTTTGTGGATTACTATTTTTGTACAATAAAATTGACTATTTAACGTGGATCCCATTGGTTTGCATATCCTTTTCTTTTTGTGTTTAGTGTGTAGTGTGTAGCTTAACCCTACACGCTACACGCTACACGCTACACTCTACACCCTACACGCTACACCCTACACTCTACACCGTACACTCTACACCCTACACTCTACACCCTACACTCTACACGCTACACTCTACACCCTACACTCTGCACTCTACACCCTACACCCTACACGCTACACTCTACACCCTACACCCTACACGCTACACACTACACGCTACACGCTACACCATACACGCTACACGCTACACCCTACACGCTACATGTTACACTCTACACCCTGCACCCTACACGCTACACGCTACACCCTACACGCTACACGCTACACCCTACACACTACACGTTACACTCTACACCCTACACTCTACACCCTACACTCTACACGCTACACTCTACACCCTACACTCTGCACTCTACACCCTACACCCTACACACTACACGCTACACTCTACACCCTACACGCTACACGCTACACCCTACACCCTACACCCTACACGCTACAATCTACACGCTACACGCTACACCCTATACGCTAGACGCTACACTCTACACGCTACACGATACACGCTACACCCTACACGCTACACCCTACACTCTACACCCTACACCCTACACGCTACACGCTACACCCTACACGCTACACCCTACACTCTACACCCTACACCCTACACGCTACATGCTACACCCTACACGCTACACGTTACACCCTACACCCTACACTCTACACCCTACACCCTACTCTCTACACGCTATATTCTACACCCTACACGCTACACTCTACACCCTACACGCTACACGCTACACTCTACACCCTAGACGCTACACTCTATACCCTACACTCTACACGCTACACCCTACACCCTACACTCTACATGCTACACCCTACACCCTACACTCTACATGCTACACGCTACACGCTACACGCTACACGCTACACCCTACATGCTACACGCAACACACTACATGCTACACCCTACACCCTACACCCTACACGCTACACGCTACACTCTACACCCTACACGCTACACCCTACACCCTACACCCTACACGCTACACGCTACACTCTACACCCTACACGCTACACCCTACACTCTACACCCTACACGCTACACCCTACACTCTACACCCTACACGCTATACGCTACACTCTACACCCTGCACGCTACACGCTACACCCTACACACTACACTCTACACCCTACACGCTACACCCTACACTCTACACCCTACACGCTACACGCTACACTCTACACCCTACACGCTACACCCTACACTCCACACCCTACACCCTACATGCTACACGCTACACCCTACACGCTACAAATTACACTCTAAACCCTACACTCTACATCCTACACCCTACACTCTACACCCTACACGCTACACTCTACACTCTACACCCTACACCCTACATGCTACACGCTACACGCTACACTCTACACCCTACACGCTACACGCTACACCCTACAAGCTAAACGCTACAAACTACACGCTACATATTACACTCTACACCCTAGCGTGTTGCGTGTAGGGTGTAGAGTGTAGCGTGTAGCATGTAGCGTGTAGGGTGTATGGTGTAGAGTGTAGCATGTAGCGTGTAGGGTGTAGAGTGTAGCGTGTAGGGTGTAGAGTGTAGCATGTAGCGTGTAGATTGTAGGGTGTACCGTGTAGGGTGTAGAGTGTAGCATGTAGGGTGTAGGGTGTAGAGTGAAGGGTGTAGCGTGTAGAGTGTAGGGTGTAGAGTGTAGAGTGTAGCGTGTAGGGTGTAGAGTGTAGCGTGTAGAGAGTACGGTGTAGGGTGCAGAGTGTAGGGTGTAGGGTGTAGAGTGTAACGTGTAGCGTGTAGGGTGTAGCGTGTAGGGTGTAGAGTGTTGGTTGTAGGGTGTAGAGTGTAGGGTGTAGCGTGTAGGGTGTAGCGTGTAGCGTGTAGCGTGTAGCGTGTAGAGTGTAGCGTCTAGCGTGTAGCGTATAGTGTGTAGCGTGTAGATTGTAGCGTGTAGGGTGTAGGGTGTAGGGTGTACCGTGTAGGGTGTAGCGTGTAGCGTGTAGCGTGTAGAGTGTAGCATGTAGGGTGTAGAGTGTAGGGTGTAGCGTGTAGGGTGTAGCGTGTAGCGTGTAGCGTGTAGAGTGTAGCGTCTAGCGTGTAGCGTATAGTGTGTAGCGTGTAGATTGTAGCGTGTAGGGTGTAGGGTGTAGGGTGTACCGTGTAGGGTGTAGCGTGTATTGTGTAGGGTGTAGAGTGTAGCATGTAGCGTGTAGAGTGTAGGGTGTAGCGTGTAGGGTGTAGAGTGTAGCGTGTAGAGTGTAGAGTGTAGCGTGTAGCGTGTAGGGTGTCACTTTTTCCTCTGATGAAGACGCTTGAGTAGCGTCGATACGCGTGGGGTAAAGGGCTTCCTTTGTTTTTTTTCCCGAGGGACAGGACTTGGGTAACTTATCTTTACAACTGCTATGGAATTACACCTATTTACTTCATGCATGGCCTGGCATTTTTCCAAGCCTTAGGACAATGGATCCTGATTCTTTGTATTTCCACAAGGCGTCTGTATGCATACATTTATCCAAATAACTAGGATTTTGTAGTACTGCAGCATATCTATTTCCCTGATTACCTTTCTATAGGGGTCTGCTTTCATTTGCTTACCAACTGTGCGCACGCATGCTGTGTTGAACAAAATAGGATCCATGATGTATTTCTTCCAGATACTAGGCTGGAGTATATGTTTCCTGTCATAGTACTCAGGGGGTCACAGTTGGCAGTAAACAATAGGCTTCTTATATGTAGATTTGACTAAGATTGGTGTACCCGCATACCTAGCAATTTTTTCTCTCTGGTTATTTCTCCTGTCTCACATATGCTGTAAAGTATTAGCTTCCTTCATTCCCTCGGGTAAAATTACTTATGGCCTATTCAGCCATACTAGTGTTTTAAATGTTTTTAAATGTATGTTTTGCCTGGTTCTGTTTGTGGATTACTATTTTTGTACAATAAAATTGACTATTTAACGTGGATCCCATTGGTTTGCATATCCTTTTCTTTTTGTGTTTAGTGTGTAGTGTGTAGCTTAACCCTACACGCTACACGCTACACGCTACACTCTACACCCTACACGCTACACCCTACACTCTACACCGTACACTCTACACGCTACACTCTACACCCTACACCCTAAACGCTACACGCTACACTCTACACCCTACACGCTACACTCTACACTCTACACGCTACACGCTACACTCTACACCCTACACTCTACACGCTACACGCTACACGCTACACCCTACACTCTACACGCTACACGCTACACTCTACACGCTACACGCTACATGCTACACTCTACACTCTACACCCTACACCCTACACGCTACACGCTATACTCTACACCCTACACCCTACACTCTACACGCTACACTCTACACCCTACACTCTGCACTCTACACCCTACACCCTACACGCTACACTCTACACCCTACACCCTACACGCTACACGCTACACCCTACACGCTACACGTTACACTCTACACCCTACACACTACACCCTACACGCTACACGTTACACTCTACACCCTACACGCTACACTCTACACCCTGCTCCCTACACGCTACACGCTACACCCTACACGCTACACGCTACACCCTACACACTACACGTTACACTCTACACCCTACACTCTACACCCTACACTCTACACGCTACACTCTACACCCTACACTCTGCACTCTACACCCTACACCCTACACGCTACACTCTACACCCTACACCCTACACGCTACACACTACACGCTACACGCTACACCATACACGCTACACGCTACACCCTACACGCTACATGTTACACTCTACACCCTGCACCCTACACGCTACACGCTACACCCTACACGCTACACGCTACACCCTACACACTACACGTTACACTCTACACCCTACACTCTACACCCTACACTCTACACGCTACACTCTACACCCTACACTCTGCACTCTACACCCTACACCCTACACACTACACGCTACACTCTACACCCTACACGCTACACGCTACACCCTACACCCTACACCCTACACGCTACAATCTACACGCTACACGCTACACCCTATACGCTAGACGCTACACTCTACACGCTACACGATACACGCTACACCCTACACGCTACACCCTACACTCTACACCCTACACCCTACACGCTACACGCTACACCCTACACGCTACACCCTACACTCTACACCCTACACCCTACACGCTACATGCTACACCCTACACGCTACACGTTACACCCTACACCCTACACTCTACACCCTACACCCTACTCTCTACACGCTATATTCTACACCCTACACGCTACACTCTACACCCTACACGCTACACGCTACACTCTACACCCTAGACGCTACACTCTATACCCTACACTCTACACGCTACACCCTACACCCTACACTCTACATGCTACACCCTACACCCTACACTCTACATGCTACACGCTACACGCTACATGCTACACGCTACACCCTACATGCTACACGCAACACACTACATGCTACACCCTACACCCTACACCCTACACGCTACACGCTACACTCTACACCCTACACGCTACACCCTACACCCTACACCCTACACGCTACACGCTACACTCTACACCCTACACGCTACACCCTACACTCTACACCCTACACGCTACACCCTACACTCTACACCCTACACGCTATACGCTACACTCTACACCCTGCACGCTACACGCTACACCCTACACACTACACTCTACACCCTACATGCTACACCCTACACTCTACACCCTACACGCTACACGCTACACTCTACACCCTACACGCTACACCCTACACTCCACACCCTACACCCTACATGCTACACGCTACACCCTACACGCTACAAATTACACTCTAAACCCTACACTCTACATCCTACACCCTACACTCTACACCCTACACGCTACACTCTACACTCTACACCCTACACCCTACATGCTACACGCTACACGCTACACTCTACACCCTACACGCTACACGCTACACCCTACAAGCTAAACGCTACAAACTACACGCTACATATTACACTCTACACCCTAGCGTGTTGCGTGTAGGGTGTAGAGTGTAGCGTGTAGCATGTAGCGTGTAGGGTGTATGGTGTAGAGTGTAGCATGTAGCGTGTAGGGTGTAGAGTGTAGCGTGTAGGGTGTAGAGTGTAGCATGTAGCGTGTAGATTGTAGGGTGTACCGTGTAGGGTGTAGAGTGTAGCATGTAGGGTGTAGGGTGTAGAGTGAAGGGTGTAGCGTGTAGAGTGTAGGGTGTAGAGTGTAGAGTGTAGCGTGTAGGGTGTAGAGTGTAGCGTGTAGAGAGTACGGTGTAGGGTGCAGAGTGTAGGGTGTAGGGTGTAGAGTGTAACGTGTAGCGTGTAGGGTGTAGCGTGTAGGGTGTAGAGTGTAGGGTGTAGCGTGTAGGGTGTATCGTGTAGCGTGTAGCGTGTAGGGTGTAGGGTGTAGAGTGTAGGGTGTAGCGTGTAGGGTGTAGCGTGTAGCGTGTAGCGTGTAGCGTGTAGGGTGTAGGGTGTAGAGTGTAGGATGTAGCGTGTAGGGTGTAGCGTGTATCGTGTAGCGTGTAGAGTGTAGCATCTAGCGTGTAGCGTATAGTGTGTAGCGTGTAGCGTGTAGATTGTAGCGTGTAGGGTGTAGGGTGTAGGGTGTAGCGTGTTGCGTGTAGGTTGTAGGGTGTAGGGTGTAGCGTGTAGCGTGTAGCGTGTAGAGTGTAGCATGTAGGGTGTAGCAAGTAGCGTGTTCCGTGTAGGGTGTAGCGTGTAGCGTGTAGAGTGTAGCATGTAGGGTGTAGCAAGTAGCGTGTATTGTGTAGGGTGTAGAGTGTAGCGTGTAGGGTGTCACTTTTTCCTCTGATGAAGACGCTTGAGTAGCGTCGATACGCGTGGGGTTCAGGGCTTCCTTTGTTTTTTTCCCGAGGGACAGGACTTGGGTAACTTATCTTTACAACTGCTATGGAATTACACCTATTTACTTCATGCATGGCCTGGCATTTTTCCAAGCCTTAGGACAATGGATCCTGATTCTTTGTATTTCCACAAGGCGTCTGTATGCATACATTTATCCAAATAACTAGGATTTTGTAGTACTGCAGCATACCTATTTCCCTGATTACCTTTCTATAGGGGTCTGCTTTCATTTGCTTACCAACTGTGCGCACGCATGCTGTGTTGAACAAAATAGGATCCATGATGTATTTCTTCCAGATACTAGGCTGGAGTATATGTTTCCTGTCATAGTACTCAGGGGGTCACAGTTGGCAGTAAACAATAGGCTTCTTATATGTAGATTTGACTAAGATTGGTGTACCCGCATACCTAGCAATTTTTTCTCTCTGGTTATTTCTCCTGTCTCACATATGCTGTAAAGTATTAGCTTCCTTCATTCCCTCGGGTAAAATTACTTATGGCCTATTCAGCCATACTAGTGTTTTAAATGTTTTTAAATGTATGTTTTGCCTGGTTCTGTTTGTGGATTACTATTTTTGTACAATAAAATTGACTATTTAACGTGGATCCCATTGGTTTGCATATCCTTTTCTTTTTGTGTTTAGTGTGTAGTGTGTAGCTTAACCCTACACGCTACACGCTACACGCTACACTCTACACCCTACACGCTACACCCTACACTCTACACCGTACACTCTACACGCTACACGCTACACTCTACACCCTACACCCTAAACGCTACACGCTACACTCTACACCCTACACGCTACACTCTACACTCTACACGCTACACGCTACACTCTACACCCTACACTCTACACGCTACACGCTACACGCTACACCCTACACTCTACACGCTACACGCTACACTCTACACGCTACACCCTACTCTACATGCTACACGCTACACGGTACATGATACACGCTACACCCTACGCGCTACACGCTACACCCTACACGCTACATGCTACACTCCACACCCTACACGCTACACTCTACACCCTACTCCCTACACTCTACACGCTACACGCTACACCCTACACCCTACACTGTACACCCTACACCCTACATGCTACACTCTACACTCTGCTCCCTACTCTCTACACGCTACACTCTATACCCTACACTCTACACGCTACGCGCTACACGCTACACACTACACGCTACACCCTACACGCTACACTTTACACTCTACACGCTACACTCCACACTCTACACACTACACTCTACACCCTACACCCTACACCCTACTCTACATGCTACACGCTACACGCTACATGCTACACCCTACACGCTTCACCCTACACCCTACACGCTACACGCTACACGCTACACTCTACACCCTACACTCTACACCCTACACGCTACACGCTACACTCTACACGCTAAACGCTACAGCTTATACCCTACACTCTCCTACACGCTACACTCTACACCCTGCACGCTACACCCTACACCCTACATGCTACACCCTACACTGTACACCCTACACCCTGCACGCTACACTCTACACTCTGCTCCCTACTCTCTACACGCTACACTCTATACCCTACACTCTACACGCTACGCGCTACACGCTACACACTACACGCTACACCCTACACGCTACACTTTACACTCTACACGCTACACTCTACACTCTACACACTACACTCTACACCCTACACCCTACTCTACATGCTACACGCTACACGCTACATGCTACACCCTACACGCTACACCCTACACCCTACAAGCTACACGCTACACGCTACACCCTACACGCTACACTTTACACTCTACACGCTACACTCTACACCCTACACGCTACACTCTACACCCTACACACTACACTCTACACGCTACACGGTACACGCTACACGCTACGCCCTACACCCTACACGCTACATGTTACACTCTACACCCTACACGCTACACTCTACACCCTACACGCTACACCCTACACCCTACACGCTACACCCTACACGCTGCACTCTATATGCTACACGGTACACGCTACACGCTACACCCTACACTGTACACCCTACACCCTACACGCTACACTCTACACACTACATGCTACACCCTACACTCTACACCCTACACGCTATACGCTACACTCTACACCCTGCACGCTACACGCTACACGCTACACCCTACACGCTACACTCTACACCCTACACGCTACACTCTACATGCTACACGCTACATGCTACACGCTACACCCTACACGCTACACTCTACACCCTACACCCTACACCCTACACGCTACACTCTACACCCTACACGCTACACCCTACACTCTACACCCTACACCCTACACGCTACTCGCTACACTCTACACCCTACCCGCTACACTCTACACGCTACACGCTACACTCTACACTCTACACGCTACACGCTACACTCTACACCCTACACGCAACACGCTACACTCTACACCCTACACGCTACACTCTGCACGCTGCACGCTACACCCTACACCCTACACGCTACACTCTACATGCTACACGCTACACTCTACACCATGCACGCTACACCCTACACTCTACACCCTACACCCTACACTCTATACCCGACACCCTACACCCTACATGCTTCACCCTACACGCTACACTCTACACTCTACACCCTACACGCTACATGCTACACTCTACACGCTACACTCTACACCCTACACGCTACACTCTACATCCTACACCCTACACGCTATACGCTACACTCTACACCCTGCACGCTACACGCTACACTCTACACCCTACACGCTACACTCTACACCCTACACGCTACACCCTACACTCTACACTCTCCACCCTACACGCTACACGCTACACTCTACACGCTACACCCTACACGCTACACTCTACACCCTACACGCAACACCCTACACTCTACACCCTACACCCTACATGCTACACGCTACACCCTACACGCTACACATTACACTCTAAACCCTACACTCTACATCCTACACCCTACACTCTACACCCTACACGCTACACTCTACACTCTACACCCTACACCCTACATGCTACACGCTACACGCTACACTCTACACCCTACACGCTACACGCTACACCCTACAAGCTAAACGCTACAAACTACACGCTGCATATTACACTCTACACCCTAGCGTGTAGCGTGTAGGGTGTAGAGTGTAGCGTGTAGCATGTAGCGTGTAGGGTGTATGGTGTAGAGTGTAGCATGTAGCGTGTAGGGTGTAGAGTGTAGCGTGTAGGGTGTAGAGTGTAGCATGTAGCGTGTAGGGTGTAGGGTGTAGAGTGTAGAGTGTAGCATGTAGCGTGTAGATTGTAGGGTGTATCGTGTAGGGTGTAGAGTGTAGCATGTAGGGTGTAGGGTGTGGAGTGAAGGGTGTAGCGTGTAGAGTGTAGCGTGTAGCGTGTACGGTGTAGGGTGTAGAGTGTAGGGTGTAGCGTGTAGCGTGTAGCTTGTAGGGTGTAGAGTGTAGCGTGTAGCGTGTAGGCTGTAGCGTGTAGGGTGTAGCATGTATCGTGTAGGGTGTAGAGTGTAGCATGTAGCGTGTAGAGTGTAGGGTGTAGCGTGTAGCGTGTGTAGGGTGTAGGGTGTAGAGTGTAGCGTGTAGCATGTAGGGTGTAGAGTGTAGGGTGTAAGGTGTAGAGTGTAGCGTGTAGGGTGTAGCGTGTAGGATTTAGGGTGTAGGGTGTAGAGTGTAGGGTGTTGCGTGTAGGGTGTAGGGTGTAGAGTGTAGCGTGTAGCGTGCAGGGTGTAGAGTGTAGCGTATAGCGTGTAGGGTGTAGGATGTAGAGTGTAGCGTGTAGGGTGTAGAGTGTAGCGTGTAGAGTGTAGCATGTAGCGTGTAGGGTGTAGAGTGTAGAGTGTAGCGTGTAGGGTGAAGCTTGTAGGGTGTAGGGTGTCGGGTATAGCGTGTAGGGTGTAGGGTGTAGAGTGTAGGGTGTAGCGTGTATGGTGTAGAGTGTAGCGTGTAGCGTGTAGCGTGTAGAGTGTAGCGTGTTGGGTGTAGGGAGCAGAGTGTAGAGTGTAGCGTGCAGGGTGTAGGGTGTACAGTGTAGGGTGTAGGGTGTAGCGTGTAGCGTGTAGAGTGTAGGGAGTAGGGTGTAGGGTGTAGCGTGTAGGGTGTAGAGTGTAGCGTGTATCATGTACCGTGTAGCGTGTAGCATGTAGAGTAGGGTGTAGGGTGTAGAGTGTAGCATGTAGGGTGTAGGGTGTAGAGTGTAGGGTGTAGCATGTAGGGTGTAGGGTGTAGCGTGCAGGGTGTAGAGTGTAGCGTGTAGGGTGTACGGTGTAGAGTGTAGGGTATAAGCTGTAGCGTTTAGCGTGTAGAGTGTAGCGTGTAGCGTGTAGCGTGTAGGGTGTAGAGTGTAGTGTGTAGAGTGTAGCGTGTAGCGTGTAGCGTGTAGGGTGTAGGGTGAAGCGTGTAGGGTGTAGCATGTAGCGTGTAGCGTGTAGCATGTAGAGTAGGGTGTAGGGTGTAGGGTGTAGAGTGTAGTGTGTAGAGTGTGGAGTGTAGCGTGTAGAGTGTAAAGTGTAGCGTGTAGGGTGTAGCGTGTAGTGTGTAGCGTGTAGCGCGTAGCGTGTAGAGTGTAGGGTATAGAGTGTAGCGTGTAGAGAGTAGGGAGCAGAGTGTAGAGTGTAGCATGTAGGGTGTAGGGTGTACAGTGTAGGGTGTAGGGTGTAGCGTGTAGCGTGTAGAGTGTAGGGAGTAGGGTGTAGGGTGTAGCGTGTAGGGTGTGGAGTGTAGCGTGTAGCGTGTAGGGTGTAGCGTGTAGCGTGTAGGGTGTAGCGTGTATCATGTACCGTGTAGCGTGTAGCATGTAGAGTAGGGTGTAGGGTGTAGAGTGTAGCGTGTAGCGTGTAGTGTGTAGCGTGTAGAGTGTAAAGTGTAGCGTGTAGTGTGTAGTGTGTAGCGTGTAGTGCGTAGCGTGTAGAGTGTAGGGTATAGAGTGTAGCGTGTAGAGAGTAGGGAGTAGAGTGTAGAGTGTAGCGTGTAGGGTGTAGAGTGTAGCGAGTAGCGTGTAGTGTGTAGGGTGTAGGGTGTAGAGTGTAGGGTGTAGCGTGTAGGGTGTAGAGTGTAGCGTGTAGGGTGTAGCGTGTAGCGTGCAGGGTGTAGAGTGTAGCGTATAGCGTGTAGGGTGTAGGGTGTAGAGTGTAGGGTGTAGCGTGTAGATTGTAGCGTGTAGCGTGTAGGGTGTAGGGTGTACAGTGTAGGGTGTAGGGTGTAGCGTGTAGAGTTTAGTGTGTGGCGTGCAGGGCATAGGGTGTAGCGTGTAGGGTGTAGGGTGTAGAGTGTAGGGTGTAGCATGTAGGGTGTAGGGTGTAGCGTGTAGGGTGTAGAGTGTAGCATGTAGGGTGTACGGTGTAGAGTGTAGGGTATAAGCTGTAGCGTTTAGCGTGTAGAGTGTAGCGTGTAGCGTGTAGGGTGTAGGGTGTAGAGTGTAGAGTGTAGCGTGTAGGGTGTAGAGTGTAGCGTGTAGAGAGTACGGTGTAGGGTGCAGAGTGTAGGGTGTAGGGTGTAGAGTGTAACGTGTAGCGTGTAGGGTGTAGCGTGTAGGGTGTAGAGTGTAGGGTGCAGCGTGTAGGGTGTATCGTGTAGCGTGTAGCGTGTAGGGTGTAGGGTGTAGAGTGTAGGGTGTAGCGTGTAGGGTGTAGCGTGTAGCGTGTAGCGTGTAGCGTGTAGGGTGTAGGGTGTAGAGTGTAGGATGTAGCGTGTAGGGTGTAGCGTGTATCGTGTAGCGTGTAGAGTGTAGCGTCTAGCGTGTAGCGTATAGTGTGTAGCGTGTAGCGTGTAGATTGTAGCGTGTAGGGTGTAGGGTGTAGGGTGTAGCGTGTAGCGTGTAGGGTGTAGGGTGTAGGGTGTAGCGTGTAGCGTGTAGCGTGTAGAGTGTAGCATGTAGGGTGTAGCAAGTAGCGTGTACCGTGTAGGGTGTAGCGTGTAGCGTGTAGAGTGTAGCATGTAGGGTGTAGCAAGTAGCGTGTATTGTGTAGGGTGTAGAGTGTAGCGTGTAGCGTGTAGGGTGTCAATTTTTCCTCTGATGAAGACGCTTGAGTAGCGTCGATACGCGTGGGGTTCAGGGCTTCCTTTGTTTTTTTCCCGAGGGACAGGACTTGGGTAACTTATCTTTACAACTGCTATGGAATTACACCTATTTACTTCATGCATGGCCTGGCATTTTTCCAAGCCTTAGGACAATGGATCCTGATTCTTTGTATTTCCACAAGGCGTCTGTATGCATACATTTATCCAAATAACTAGGATTTTGTAGTACTGCAGCATACCTATTTCCCTGATTACCTTTCTATAGGGGTCTGCTTTCATTTGCTTACCAACTGTGCGCACGCATGCTGTGTTGAACAAAATAGGATCCATGATGTATTTCTTCCAGATACTAGGCTGGAGTATATGTTTCCTGTCATAGTACTCAGGGGGTCACAGTTGGCAGTAAACAATAGGCTTCTTATATGTAGATTTGACTAAGATTGGTGTACCCGCATACCTAGCAATTTTTTCTCTCTGGTTATTTCTCCTGTCTCACATATGCTGTAAAGTATTAGCTTCCTTCATTCCCTCGGGTAAAATTACTTATGGCCTATTCAGCCATACTAGTGTTTTAAATGTTTTTAAATGTATGTTTTGCCTGGTTCTGTTTGTGGATTACTATTTTTGTACAATAAAATTGACTATTTAACGTGGATCCCATTGGTTTGCATATCCTTTTCTTTTTGTGTTTAGTGTGTAGTGTGTAGCTTAACCCTACACGCTACACGCTACACGCTACACTCTACACCCTACACGCTACACCCTACACTCTACACCGTACACTCTACACGCTACACGCTACACTCTACACCCTACACCCTAAACGCTACACGCTACACTCTACACCCTACACGCTACACTCTACACTCTACACGCTACACGCTACACTCCACCCTACACTCTACACGCTACACGCTACACGCTACACCCTACACTCTACACGCTACACGCTACACTCTACACGCTACACGCTACATGCTACACTCTACACTCTACACCCTACACCCTACACGCTACACGCTATACTCTACACCCTACACTACACGCTACACGCTACACTCTACACTCTACACGCTACACGCTACACTCTACACCCTACACGCAACACGCTACACTCTATACCCTACACGCTACACTCTGCACGCTACACGCTACACCCTACACGCTATACTCTGCACGCTACACGCTACACTCTACACCATACACGCTACACCCTACACTCTACACCCTACACCCTACACGCTACATGCTACACCCTACACGCTACACTCTACACCCTACACTACACGCTACACACTACACGCTACACGCTACACCCTACACGCTACACGCTACACCCTACACGCTACACGTTACACTCTACACCCTACACCCTACACGCTACACGCTACACCCTACACGCTACACGTTACACTCTACACCCTACACGCTACACTCTACACCCTGCACCCTACACGCTACAATCTACACCCTACACCCTACACGCTACACGCTACACTCTACACCCTACACGCTACACCCTACACTCTACACCGTACACTACACGCTACACGCTACACTCTACACCCTACACCCTACACGCTACACGCTACACCCTACACCCTACACGCTACACGCTACACTCTACAACCTACACGCTACACGCTACACTCCACACGCAACACGCTACACTCTACACCCTACACTCTACACGCTACACGCTACACTCTACACCCTACACTCTACACGCTACACTGTACACCCTACATGCAACACGCTACACTCTACACCCTACACGCTACACTCTACACGCTACACGCTACATGCTACACTCTACACTCTACACCATACACCCTACACGCTACACACTATACTCTACACCCTACACGCTACACTCTACACGCTACACGCTACACGCTACACTCTACACGCTACACTCTACACCCTACATGCAACACGCTACACTCTACACCCTACACCCTACACGCTACACGCTACACCCTACACGCTACACGTTACACTCTACACCCTACACCCTACACACTACACCCTACACGCTACACGTTACACTCTACACCCTACACGCTACACTCTACACCCTGCTCCCTACACGCTACACGCTACACCCTACACGCTACACGCTACACCCTACACACTACACGTTACACTCTACACCCTACACTCTACACCCTACACTCTACACGCTACACTCTACACCCTACACTCTGCACTCTACACCCTACACCCTACACGCTACACTCTACACCCTACACCCTACACGCTACACACTACACGCTACACGCTACACCATACACGCTACACGCTACACCCTACACGCTACATGTTACACTCTACACCCTGCACCCTACACGCTACACGCTACACCCTACACGCTACACGCTACACCCTACACACTACACGTTACACTCTACACCCTACACTCTACACCCTACACTCTACACGCTACACTCTACACCCTACACTCTGCACTCTACACCCTACACCCTACACACTGCACGCTACACGCTACACCCTATACGCTAGACGCTACACTCTACACGCTACACGATACACGCTACACCCTACACGCTACACCCTACACTCTACACCCTACACCCTACACGCTACACGCTACACCCTACACGCTACACCCTACACTCTACACCCTACACCCTACACGCTACATGCTACACCCTACACGCTACACGTTACACTCTACACCCTACACCCTACACTCTACACCCTACACCCTACTCTCTACACGCTATATTCTACACCCTACACGCTACACTCTACACCCTACACGCTACACGCTACACTCTACACCCTAGACGCTACACTCTATACCCTACACTCTACACGCTACACCCTACACCCTACACTCTACATGCTACACCCTACACCCTACACTCTACATGCTACACGCTACACGCTACATGCTACACGCTACACCCTACACGCTACACGCTACACACTACATGCTACACCCTACACCCTACACCCTACACGCTACACGCTACACTCTACACCCTACACGCTACACCCTACACCCTACACCCTACACGCTACACGCTACACTCTACACCCTACACGCTACACCCTACACTCTACACCCTACACGCTACACCCTACACCCTACACGCTATACGCTACACTCTACACCCTGCACGCTACACGCTACACCCTACACGCTACACTCTACACCCTACACGCTACACCCTACACTCTACACCCTACACGCTACACGCTACACTCTACACCCTACACGCTACACCCTACACTCCACACCTTACACCCTACATGCTACACGCTACACCCTACACGCTACAAATTACACTCTAAACCCTACACTCTACATCCTACACCCTACACTCTACACCCTACACGCTACACTCTACACTCTACACCCTACACCCTACATGCTACACGCTACACGCTACACTCTACACCCTACACGCTACACGCTACACCCTACAAGCTAAACGCTACAAACTACACGCTACATATTACACTCTACACCCTAGCGTGTAGCGTGTAGGGTGTAGAGTGTAGCGTGTAGCATGTAGCGTGTAGGGTATATGGTGTAGAGTGTAGCATGTAGCGTGTAGGGTGTAGAGTGTAGCGTGTAGGGTGTAGAGTGTAGCATGTAGCGTGTAGGGTGTAGGGTGTAGAGTGTAGAGTGTAGCATGTAGCATGTAGATTGTAGGGTGTACCGTGTAGGGTGTAGAGTGTAGCATGTAGGGTGTAGGGTGTAGAGTGAAGGGTGTAGCGTGTAGAGTGTAGCGTGTAGCGTGTACGGTGTAGGGTGTAGAGTGTAGGGTGTAGCGTGTAGCGTGTAGCTTGTAGGGTGTAGAGTGTAGCGTGTAGCGTGAAGGCTGTAGCGTGTAGGGTGTAGCATGTATCGTGTAGGGTGTAGAGTGTAGCATGTAGCGTGTAGAGTGTAGGGTGTAGCGTGTAGCGTGTGTAGGGTGTAGGGTGTAGAGTGTAGCGTATAGCGTGTAGGGTGTAGGATGTAGAGTGTAGCGTGTAGGGTGTAGAGTGTAGCGTGTAGAGTGTAGCATGTAGCGTGTAGGGTGTAGAGTGTAGAGTGTAGCGTGTAGGGTGAAGCATGTAGGGTGTAGGGTGTCGGGTATAGCGTGTAGGGTGTAGGGTGTAGAGTGTAGGGTGTAGCGTGTATGGTGTAGAGTGTAGCGTGTAGCGTGTAGAGTGTAGCGTGTAGGGTGTAGGGTGTAGCGTGTAGCATGCAGTGTAGCGTGTAGGGTGTAGAGTGTAGCGTGTTGCGTGTAGGGTGTAGAGTGTAGCGTGTAGCGTGTAGAGTGTAGAGTGTAGCGTGTAGTGTGTGGAGTGTAGCGGGTAGGGTGTAGAGTGTAGCGAGTAGCGTGTAGGGTGTAGGGTGTAGAGTGTAGGGTGTAGCGTGTAGGGTGAAGTGTAGCGTGTAGGGGGTAGGGTGTAGGGTGTAGACTGTAGCGTGTAGGGTGTAGCGTGTAGCATGTAGCGTGTAGCGTGTAGCATGTAGAGTGTAGCGTGTAGGGTGTAGAGTGTAGCGTGTAGGGTGTAGCGTGTAGCGTGTAGCGTGCAGTGTGTAGAGTGTAGCGTGTAGTGTGTAGCGTGTAGGGTGTAGGGTGTAGCGTGTAGGGTGTAGAGTGTAGCGTGTAGGGTGTAGAGTGTAACATGTAGCGAGTAGGGTGTAGGGCGTAGCGTGTAGCGTGTACCGTGTAGCGTATAGAGTGTAGTGTGTAGGGTGTAGAGTGTAGCGTGTAGGGTGTAGAGTGTAGCGTGTAGCGTGTAGCGTGTAGCGTGTAGAGTGTAGTGTGTAGGGTGTAGCGTGTAGAGTGTAGTGTGTGGCGTGCAGGGCGTAGGGTGTAGCGTGTAGGGTGTAGGGTGTAGAGTGTAGGGTGTAGCATGTAGGGTGTAGGGTGTAGGGTGTAGCGTGTAGGGTGTAGAGTGTAGCGTGTAGGGTGTACGGTGTAGAGTGTAGGGTATAAGCTGTAGCGTTTAGCGTGTAGAGTGTAGCGTGTAGCGTGTAGCGTGTAGCGTGTAGGGTGTAGAGTGTAGGGTGTAGAGTGTAGCGTGTAGCGTGTAGCGTGTAGCGTGTAGGGTGTAGGGTGTAGCGTGTAGGGTGTAGCATGTAGCGTGTAGCGTGTAGCATGTAGAGTAGGGTGTAGGGTGTAGGGTGTAGAGTGTAGTGTGTAGAGTGTAGAGTGTAGCGTGTAGAGTGTAAAGTGTAGCGTGTAGGGTGTAGCGTGTAGTGTGTAGCGTGTAGCGCGTAGCGTGTAGAGTGTAGGGTATAGAGTGTAGCGTGTAGAGAGTAGGGAGCAGAGTGTACAGTGTAGCGTGCAGGGTGTAGGGTGTACAGTGTAGGGTGTAGGGTGTAGCGTGTAGCGTGTAGAGTGTAGGGAGTAGGGTGTAGGGTGTAGCGTGTAGGGTGTAGATTGTAGCGTGTAGCGTGTAGCGTGTAGGGTGTAGCGTGTAGCGTGTAGGGTGTAGCGTGTATCATGTACCGTGTAGCGTGTAGCATGTAGAGAAGGGTGTAGGGTGTAGAGTGTAGCATGTAGGGTGTAGGGTGTAGAGTGTAGGGTGTAGCATGTAGGGTGTAGGGTGTAGGGTGTAGCGTGCGAGGTGTAGAGTGTAGCGTGTAGGGTGTACGGTGTAGAGTGTAGGGTATAAGCTGTAGCATTTAGCGTGTAGAGTGTAGCGTGTAGCGTGTAGCGTGTAGGGTGTAGAGTGTAGGGTGTAGAGTGTAGCGTGTAGCGTGTAGCGTGTAGGGTGTAGGGTGAAGCGTGTAGGGTGTAGCATGTAGCGTGTAGCATGTAGAGTAGGGTGTAGGGTGTAGGGTGTAGAGTGTAGTGTGTAGAGTGTGGAGTGTAGCGTGTAGAGTGTAAAGTGTAGCGTGTAGGGTGTAGAGTGTAGGGTGTAGCGTGTAGGGTGTAGCGTGTAGCGTGTAGGGTGTAGGGTGTAGAGTGTAGGATGTAGCGTGTAGGGTGTAGCGTGTATCGTGTAGCGTGTAGAGTGTAGCGTCTAGCGTGTAGCGTATAGTGTGTAGCGTGTAGCGTGTAGATTGTAGCGTGTAGGGTGTAGGGTGTAGGGTGTAGCGTGTAGCGTGTAGGGTGTAGGGTGTAGGGTGTAGCGTGTAGCGTGTAGAGTGTAGCATGTAGGGTGTAGCAAGTAGCGTGTACCGTGTAGGGTGTAGCGTGTAGCGTGTAGCGTGTAGAGTGTAGCATGTAGGGTGTAGCAAGTAGCGTGTATTGTGTAGGGTGTAGAGTGTAGCGTGTAGCGTGTAGGGTGTCAATTTTTCCTCTGATGAAGACGCTTGAGTAGCGTCGATACGCGTGGGGTTCAGGGCTTCCTTTGTTTTTTTCCCGAGGGACAGGACTTGGGTAACTTATCTTTACAACTGCTATGGAATTACACCTATTTACTTCATGCATGGCCTGGCATTTTTCCAAGCCTTAGGACAATGGATCCTGATTCTTTGTATTTCCACAAGGCGTCTGTATGCATACATTTATCCAAATAACTAGGATTTTGTAGTACTGCAGCATACCTATTTCCCTGATTACCTTTCTATAGGGGTCTGCTTTCATTTGCTTACCAACTGTGCGCACGCATGCTGTGTTGAACAAAATAGGATCCATGATGTATTTCTTCCAGATACTAGGCTGGAGTATATGTTTCCTGTCATAGTACTCAGGGGGTCACAGTTGGCAGTAAACAATAGGCTTCTTATATGTAGATTTGACTAAGATTGGTGTACCCGCATACCTAGCAATTTTTTCTCTCTGGTTATTTCTCCTGTCTCACATATGCTGTAAAGTATTAGCTTCCTTCATTCCCTCGGGTAAAATTACTTATGGCCTATTCAGCCATACTAGTGTTTTAAATGTTTTTAAATGTATGTTTTGCCTGGTTCTGTTTGTGGATTACTATTTTTGTACAATAAAATTGACTATTTAACGTGGATCCCATTGGTTTGCATATCCTTTTCTTTTTGTGTTTAGTGTGTAGTGTGTAGCTTAACCCTACACGCTACACGCTACACGCTACACTCTACACCCTACACGCTACACCCTACACTCTACACCGTACACTCTACACGCTACACGCTACACTCTACACCCTACACCCTAAACGCTACACGCTACACTCTACACCCTACACGCTACACTCTACACTCTACACGCTACACGCTACACTCTACACCCTACACTCTACACGCTACACGCTACACGCTACACCCTACACTCTACACGCTACACGCTACACTCTACACGCTACACGCTACATGCTACACTCTACACTCTACACCCTACACCCTACACGCTACACGCTATACTCTACACCCTACACTCTACACGCTACACGCTACACTCTACACTCTACACGCTACACGCTACACTCTACACCCTACACGCAACACGCTACACTCTATACCCTACACGCTACACTCTGCACGCTACACGCTACACCGTACACGCTATACTCTGCACGCTACACTCTACACCATACACGCTACACCCTACACTCTACACGCTACACACTACACGCTACATGCTACACCCTACACGCTACACGCTACACCCTACACGCTACACGTTACACTCTACACCCTACACCCTACACGCTACACGCTACACCCTACACGCTACACTCTAAACTCTACATGCTACACGCTACACTCTACACTCTACACGCTACACGCTACACCCTACACCCTACACGCTACACGCTACACTCTACAACCTACACACTACACGCTACACTCCACACGCAACACGCTACACTCTACACCCTACACTCTACACGCTACAAGCTACACTCTACACCCTACACTCTACACGCTACACGCTACACTGTACACCCTACATGCAACACGCTACACTCTACACCCTACACGCTACACTCTACACGCTACACGCTACATGCTACACTCTACACTCTACACCATACACCCTACACGCTACACACTATACTCTACACCCTACACGCTACACTCTACACGCTACACGCTACACGCTACACTCTACACCCTACATGCAACACGCTACACTCTACACCCTACACCCTACACGCTACACGCTACACCCTACACGCTACACGTTACACTCTACACCCTACACCCTACACACTACACCCTACACGCTACACGTTACACTCTACACCCTACACGCTACACTCTACACCCTGCTCCCTACACGCTACACGCTACACCCTACACGCTACACGCTACACCCTACACACTACACGTTACACTCTACACCCTACACTCTACACCCTACACTCTACACGCTACACTCTACACCCTACACTCTGCACTCTACACCCTACACCCTACACGCTACACTCTACACCCTACACCCTACACGCTACACACTACACGCTACACGCTACACCATACACGCTACACGCTACACCCTACACGCTACATGTTACACTCTACACCCTGCACCCTACACGCTACACGCTACACCCTACACGCTACACGCTACACCCTACACACTACACGTTACACTCTACACCCTACACTCTACACCCTACACTCTACACGCTACACTCTACACCCTACACTCTGCACTCTACACCCTACACCCTACACACTACACGCTACACTCTACACCCTACACGCTACACGCTACACCCTACACCCTACACCCTACACGCTACACTCTACACGCTACACGCTACACTCCACCCTACACTCTACACGCTACACGCTACACGCTACACCCTACACTCTACACGCTACACGCTACACTCTACACGCTACACGCTACATGCTACACTCTACACTCTACACCCTACACCCTACACGCTACACGCTATACTCTACACCCTACACTACACGCTACACGCTACACTCTACACTCTACACGCTACACGCTACACGCTACACTCCACCCTACACTCTACACGCTACACGCTACACGCTACACCCTACACTCTACACGCTACACGCTACACTCTACACGCTACACGCTACATGCTACACTCTACACTCTACACCCTACACCCTACACGCTACACGCTATACTCTACACCCTACACTACACGCTACACGCTACACTCTACACTCTACACGCTACACGCTACACTCTACACCCTACACGCAACACGCTACACTCTATACCCTACACGCTACACTCTGCACGCTACACGCTACACCCTACACGCTATACTCTGCACGCTACACGCTACACTCTACACCATACACGCTACACCCTACACTCTACACCCTACACCCTACACGCTACATGCTACACCCTACACGCTACACTCTACACCCTACACTACACGCTACACACTACACGCTACACGCTACACCCTACACGCTACACGCTACACCCTACACGCTACACGTTACACTCTACACCCTACACCCTACACGCTACACGCTACACCCTACACGCTACACGTTACACTCTACACCCTACACGCTACACTCTACACCCTGCACCCTACACGCTACAATCTACACCCTACACCCTACACGCTACACGCTACACTCTACACCCTACACGCTACACCCTACACTCTACACCGTACACTACACGCTACACGCTACACTCTACACCCTACACCCTACACGCTACACGCTACACCCTACACCCTACACGCTACACGCTACACTCTACAACCTACACGCTACACGCTACACTCCACACGCAACACGCTACACTCTACACCCTACACTCTACACGCTACACGCTACACTCTACACCCTACACTCTACACGCTACACTGTACACCCTACATGCAACACGCTACACTCTACACCCTACACGCTACACTCTACACGCTACACGCTACATGCTACACTCTACACTCTACACCATACACCCTACACGCTACACACTATACTCTACACCCTACACGCTACACTCTACACGCTACACGCTACACGCTACACTCTACACGCTACACTCTACACCCTACATGCAACACGCTACACTCTACACCCTACACCCTACACGCTACACGCTACACCCTACACGCTACACGTTACACTCTACACCCTACACCCTACACACTACACCCTACACGCTACACGTTACACTCTACACCCTACACGCTACACTCTACACCCTGCTCCCTACACGCTACACGCTACACCCTACACGCTACACGCTACACCCTACACACTACACGTTACACTCTACACCCTACACTCTACACCCTACACTCTACACGCTACACTCTACACCCTACACTCTGCACTCTACACCCTACACCCTACACGCTACACTCTACACCCTACACCCTACACGCTACACACTACACGCTACACGCTACACCATACACGCTACACGCTACACCCTACACGCTACATGTTACACTCTACACCCTGCACCCTACACGCTACACGCTACACCCTACACGCTACACGCTACACCCTACACACTACACGTTACACTCTACACCCTACACTCTACACCCTACACTCTACACGCTACACTCTACACCCTACACTCTGCACTCTACACCCTACACCCTACACACTGCACGCTACACGCTACACCCTATACGCTAGACGCTACACTCTACACGCTACACGATACACGCTACACCCTACACGCTACACCCTACACTCTACACCCTACACCCTACACGCTACACGCTACACCCTACACGCTACACCCTACACTCTACACCCTACACCCTACACGCTACATGCTACACCCTACACGCTACACGTTACACTCTACACCCTACACCCTACACTCTACACCCTACACCCTACTCTCTACACGCTATATTCTACACCCTACACGCTACACTCTACACCCTACACGCTACACGCTACACTCTACACCCTAGACGCTACACTCTATACCCTACACTCTACACGCTACACCCTACACCCTACACTCTACATGCTACACCCTACACCCTACACTCTACATGCTACACGCTACACGCTACATGCTACACGCTACACCCTACACGCTACACGCTACACACTACATGCTACACCCTACACCCTACACCCTACACGCTACACGCTACACTCTACACCCTACACGCTACACCCTACACCCTACACCCTACACGCTACACGCTACACTCTACACCCTACACGCTACACCCTACACTCTACACCCTACACGCTACACCCTACACCCTACACGCTATACGCTACACTCTACACCCTGCACGCTACACGCTACACCCTACACGCTACACTCTACACCCTACACGCTACACCCTACACTCTACACCCTACACGCTACACGCTACACTCTACACCCTACACGCTACACCCTACACTCCACACCTTACACCCTACATGCTACACGCTACACCCTACACGCTACAAATTACACTCTAAACCCTACACTCTACATCCTACACCCTACACTCTACACCCTACACGCTACACTCTACACTCTACACCCTACACCCTACATGCTACACGCTACACGCTACACTCTACACCCTACACGCTACACGCTACACCCTACAAGCTAAACGCTACAAACTACACGCTACATATTACACTCTACACCCTAGCGTGTAGCGTGTAGGGTGTAGAGTGTAGCGTGTAGCATGTAGCGTGTAGGGTATATGGTGTAGAGTGTAGCATGTAGCGTGTAGGGTGTAGAGTGTAGCGTGTAGGGTGTAGAGTGTAGCATGTAGCGTGTAGGGTGTAGGGTGTAGAGTGTAGAGTGTAGCATGTAGCATGTAGATTGTAGGGTGTACCGTGTAGGGTGTAGAGTGTAGCATGTAGGGTGTAGGGTGTAGAGTGAAGGGTGTAGCGTGTAGAGTGTAGCGTGTAGCGTGTACGGTGTAGGGTGTAGAGTGTAGGGTGTAGCGTGTAGCGTGTAGCTTGTAGGGTGTAGAGTGTAGCGTGTAGCGTGAAGGCTGTAGCGTGTAGGGTGTAGCATGTATCGTGTAGGGTGTAGAGTGTAGCATGTAGCGTGTAGAGTGTAGGGTGTAGCGTGTAGCGTGTGTAGGGTGTAGGGTGTAGAGTGTAGCGTATAGCGTGTAGGGTGTAGGATGTAGAGTGTAGCGTGTAGGGTGTAGAGTGTAGCGTGTAGAGTGTAGCATGTAGCGTGTAGGGTGTAGAGTGTAGAGTGTAGCGTGTAGGGTGAAGCATGTAGGGTGTAGGGTGTCGGGTATAGCGTGTAGGGTGTAGGGTGTAGAGTGTAGGGTGTAGCGTGTATGGTGTAGAGTGTAGCGTGTAGCGTGTAGAGTGTAGCGTGTAGGGTGTAGGGTGTAGCGTGTAGCATGCAGTGTAGCGTGTAGGGTGTAGAGTGTAGCGTGTTGCGTGTAGGGTGTAGAGTGTAGCGTGTAGCGTGTAGAGTGTAGAGTGTAGCGTGTAGTGTGTAGAGTGTAGCGGGTAGGGTGTAGAGTGTAGCGAGTAGCGTGTAGGGTGTAGGGTGTAGAGTGTAGGGTGTAGCGTGTAGGGTGAAGTGTAGCGTGTAGGGGGTAGGGTGTAGGGTGTAGACTGTAGCGTGTAGGGTGTAGCGTGTAGCATGTAGCGTGTAGCGTGTAGCATGTAGAGTGTAGCGTGTAGGGTGTAGAGTGTAGCGTGTAGGGTGTAGCGTGTAGCGTGTAGCGTGCAGTGTGTAGAGTGTAGCGTGTAGTGTGTAGCGTGTAGGGTGTAGGGTGTAGCGTGTAGGGTGTAGAGTGTAGCGTGTAGGGTGTAGAGTGTAACATGTAGCGAGTAGGGTGTAGGGCGTAGCGTGTAGCGTGTACCGTGTAGCGTATAGAGTGTAGTGTGTAGGGTGTAGAGTGTAGCGTGTAGGGTGTAGAGTGTAGCGTGTAGCGTGTAGCGTGTAGCGTGTAGAGTGTAGTGTGTAGGGTGTAGCGTGTAGAGTGTAGTGTGTGGCGTGCAGGGCGTAGGGTGTAGCGTGTAGGGTGTAGGGTGTAGAGTGTAGGGTGTAGCATGTAGGGTGTAGGGTGTAGGGTGTAGCGTGTAGGGTGTAGAGTGTAGCGTGTAGGGTGTACGGTGTAGAGTGTAGGGTATAAGCTGTAGCGTTTAGCGTGTAGAGTGTAGCGTGTAGCGTGTAGCGTGTAGCGTGTAGGGTGTAGAGTGTAGGGTGTAGAGTGTAGCGTGTAGCGTGTAGCGTGTAGCGTGTAGGGTGTAGGGTGTAGCGTGTAGGGTGTAGCATGTAGCGTGTAGCGTGTAGCATGTAGAGTAGGGTGTAGGGTGTAGGGTGTAGAGTGTAGTGTGTAGAGTGTAGAGTGTAGCGTGTAGAGTGTAAAGTGTAGCGTGTAGGGTGTAGCGTGTAGTGTGTAGCGTGTAGCGCGTAGCGTGTAGAGTGTAGGGTATAGAGTGTAGCGTGTAGAGAGTAGGGAGCAGAGTGTACAGTGTAGCGTGCAGGGTGTAGGGTGTACAGTGTAGGGTGTAGGGTGTAGCGTGTAGCGTGTAGAGTGTAGGGAGTAGGGTGTAGGGTGTAGCGTGTAGGGTGTAGATTGTAGCGTGTAGCGTGTAGCGTGTAGGGTGTAGCGTGTAGCGTGTAGGGTGTAGCGTGTATCATGTACCGTGTAGCGTGTAGCATGTAGAGTAGGGTGTAGGGTGTAGAGTGTAGCATGTAGGGTGTAGGGTGTAGAGTGTAGGGTGTAGCATGTAGGGTGTAGGGTGTAGGGTGTAGCGTGCGAGGTGTAGAGTGTAGCGTGTAGGGTGTACGGTGTAGAGTGTAGGGTATAAGCTGTAGCATTTAGCGTGTAGAGTGTAGCGTGTAGCGTGTAGCGTGTAGGGTGTAGAGTGTAGGGTGTAGAGTGTAGCGTGTAGCGTGTAGCGTGTAGGGTGTAGGGTGAAGCGTGTAGGGTGTAGCATGTAGCGTGTAGCATGTAGAGTAGGGTGTAGGGTGTAGGGTGTAGAGTGTAGTGTGTAGAGTGTGGAGTGTAGCGTGTAGAGTGTAAAGTGTAGCGTGTAGGGTGTAGAGTGTAGGGTGTAGCGTGTAGGGTGTAGCGTGTAGCGTGTAGGGTGTAGGGTGTAGAGTGTAGGATGTAGCGTGTAGGGTGTAGCGTGTATCGTGTAGCGTGTAGAGTGTAGCGTGTAGCGTGTAGCGTGTAGCGTGTAGAGTGTAGTGTGTAGGGTGTAGCGTGTAGAGTGTAGTGTGTGGCGTGCAGGGCGTAGGGTGTAGCGTGTAGGGTGTAGGGTGTAGAGTGTAGGGTGTAGCATGTAGGGTGTAGGGTGTAGGGTGTAGCGTGTAGGGTGTAGAGTGTAGCGTGTAGGGTGTACGGTGTAGAGTGTAGGGTATAAGCTGTAGCGTTTAGCGTGTAGAGTGTAGCGTGTAGCGTGTAGCGTGTAGCGTGTAGGGTGTAGAGTGTAGGGTGTAGAGTGTAGCGTGTAGCGTGTAGCGTGTAGCGTGTAGGGTGTAGGGTGTAGCGTGTAGGGTGTAGCATGTAGCGTGTAGCGTGTAGCATGTAGAGTAGGGTGTAGGGTGTAGGGTGTAGAGTGTAGTGTGTAGAGTGTAGAGTGTAGCGTGTAGAGTGTAAAGTGTAGCGTGTAGGGTGTAGCGTGTAGTGTGTAGCGTGTAGCGCGTAGCGTGTAGAGTGTAGGGTATAGAGTGTAGCGTGTAGAGAGTAGGGAGCAGAGTGTACAGTGTAGCGTGCAGGGTGTAGGGTGTACAGTGTAGGGTGTAGGGTGTAGCGTGTAGCGTGTAGAGTGTAGGGAGTAGGGTGTAGGGTGTAGCGTGTAGGGTGTAGATTGTAGCGTGTAGCGTGTAGCGTGTAGGGTGTAGCGTGTAGCGTGTAGGGTGTAGCGTGTATCATGTACCGTGTAGCGTGTAGCATGTAGAGTAGGGTGTAGGGTGTAGAGTGTAGCATGTAGGGTGTAGGGTGTAGAGTGTAGGGTGTAGCATGTAGGGTGTAGGGTGTAGGGTGTAGCGTGCGAGGTGTAGAGTGTAGCGTGTAGGGTGTACGGTGTAGAGTGTAGGGTATAAGCTGTAGCATTTAGCGTGTAGAGTGTAGCGTGTAGCGTGTAGCGTGTAGGGTGTAGAGTGTAGGGTGTAGAGTGTAGCGTGTAGCGTGTAGCGTGTAGGGTGTAGGGTGAAGCGTGTAGGGTGTAGCATGTAGCGTGTAGCATGTAGAGTAGGGTGTAGGGTGTAGGGTGTAGAGTGTAGTGTGTAGAGTGTGGAGTGTAGCGTGTAGAGTGTAAAGTGTAGCGTGTAGGGTGTAGAGTGTAGGGTGTAGCGTGTAGGGTGTAGCGTGTAGCGTGTAGGGTGTAGGGTGTAGAGTGTAGGATGTAGCGTGTAGGGTGTAGCGTGTATCGTGTAGCGTGTAGAGTGTAGCGTCTAGCGTGTAGCGTATAGTGTGTAGCGTGTAGCGTGTAGATTGTAGCGTGTAGGGTGTAGGGTGTAGGGTGTAGCGTGTAGCGTGTAGGGTGTAGGGTGTAGGGTGTAGCGTGTAGCGTGTAGAGTGTAGCATGTAGGGTGTAGCAAGTAGCGTGTACCGTGTAGGGTGTAGCGTGTAGCGTGTAGCGTGTAGAGTGTAGCATGTAGGGTGTAGCAAGTAGCGTGTATTGTGTAGGGTGTAGAGTGTAGCGTGTAGCGTGTAGGGTGTCAATTTTTCCTCTGATGAAGACGCTTGAGTAGCGTCGATACGCGTGGGGTTCAGGGCTTCCTTTGTTTTTTTCCCGAGGGACAGGACTTGGGTAACTTATCTTTACAACTGCTATGGAATTACACCTATTTACTTCATGCATGGCCTGGCATTTTTCCAAGCCTTAGGACAATGGATCCTGATTCTTTGTATTTCCACAAGGCGTCTGTATGCATACATTTATCCAAATAACTAGGATTTTGTAGTACTGCAGCATACCTATTTCCCTGATTACCTTTCTATAGGGGTCTGCTTTCATTTGCTTACCAACTGTGCGCACGCATGCTGTGTTGAACAAAATAGGATCCATGATGTATTTCTTCCAGATACTAGGCTGGAGTATATGTTTCCTGTCATAGTACTCAGGGGGTCACAGTTGGCAGTAAACAATAGGCTTCTTATATGTAGATTTGACTAAGATTGGTGTACCCGCATACCTAGCAATTTTTTCTCTCTGGTTATTTCTCCTGTCTCACATATGCTGTAAAGTATTAGCTTCCTTCATTCCCTCGGGTAAAATTACTTATGGCCTATTCAGCCATACTAGTGTTTTAAATGTTTTTAAATGTATGTTTTGCCTGGTTCTGTTTGTGGATTACTATTTTTGTACAATAAAATTGACTATTTAACGTGGATCCCATTGGTTTGCATATCCTTTTCTTTTTGTGTTTAGTGTGTAGTGTGTAGCTTAACCCTACACGCTACACGCTACACGCTACACTCTACACCCTACACGCTACACCCTACACTCTACACCGTACACTCTACACGCTACACGCTACACTCTACACCCTACACCCTAAACGCTACACGCTACACTCTACACCCTACACGCTACACTCTACACTCTACACGCTACACGCTACACTCTACACCCTACACTCTACACGCTACACGCTACACGCTACACCCTACACTCTACACGCTACACGCTACACTCTACACGCTACACGCTACATGCTACACTCTACACTCTACACCCTACACCCTACACGCTACACGCTATACTCTACACCCTACACTCTACACGCTACACGCTACACTCTACACTCTACACGCTACACGCTACACTCTACACCCTACACGCAACACGCTACACTCTATACCCTACACGCTACACTCTGCACGCTACACGCTACACCGTACACGCTATACTCTGCACGCTACACTCTACACCATACACGCTACACCCTACACTCTACACGCTACACACTACACGCTACATGCTACACCCTACACGCTACACGCTACACCCTACACGCTACACGTTACACTCTACACCCTACACCCTACACGCTACACGCTACACCCTACACGCTACACTCTAAACTCTACATGCTACACGCTACACTCTACACTCTACACGCTACACGCTACACCCTACACCCTACACGCTACACGCTACACTCTACAACCTACACACTACACGCTACACTCCACACGCAACACGCTACACTCTACACCCTACACTCTACACGCTACAAGCTACACTCTACACCCTACACTCTACACGCTACACGCTACACTGTACACCCTACATGCAACACGCTACACTCTACACCCTACACGCTACACTCTACACGCTACACGCTACATGCTACACTCTACACTCTACACCATACACCCTACACGCTACACACTATACTCTACACCCTACACGCTACACTCTACACGCTACACGCTACACGCTACACTCTACACCCTACATGCAACACGCTACACTCTACACCCTACACCCTACACGCTACACGCTACACCCTACACGCTACACGTTACACTCTACACCCTACACCCTACACACTACACCCTACACGCTACACGTTACACTCTACACCCTACACGCTACACTCTACACCCTGCTCCCTACACGCTACACGCTACACCCTACACGCTACACGCTACACCCTACACACTACACGTTACACTCTACACCCTACACTCTACACCCTACACTCTACACGCTACACTCTACACCCTACACTCTGCACTCTACACCCTACACCCTACACGCTACACTCTACACCCTACACCCTACACGCTACACACTACACGCTACACGCTACACCATACACGCTACACGCTACACCCTACACGCTACATGTTACACTCTACACCCTGCACCCTACACGCTACACGCTACACCCTACACGCTACACGCTACACCCTACACACTACACGTTACACTCTACACCCTACACTCTACACCCTACACTCTACACGCTACACTCTACACCCTACACTCTGCACTCTACACCCTACACCCTACACACTACACGCTACACTCTACACCCTACACGCTACACGCTACACCCTACACCCTACACCCTACACGCTACAATCTACACGCTACACGCTACACCCTATACGCTAGACGCTACACTCTACACGCTACACGATACACGCTACACCCTACACGCTACACCCTACACTCTACACCCTACACCCTACACGCTACACGCTACACCCTAGACGCTACACCCTACACTCTACACCCTACAGCCTACACGCTACATGCTACACCCTACACGCTACACGTTACACTCTACACCCTACACCCTACACTCTACACCCTACACCCTACTCTCTACACGCTATATTCTACACCCTACACGCTACACTCTACACCCTACACGCTACACGCTACACTCTACACCCTAGACGCTACACTCTATACCCTACACTCTACACGCTACACCCTACACCCTACACTCTACATGCTACACCCTACACCCTACACTCTACATGCTACACGCTACACGCTACATGCTACACGCTACACCCTACACGCTACACGCTACACACTACATGCTACACCCTACACCCTACACGCTACACGCTACACTCTACACCCTACACGCTACACCCTACACCCTACACCCTACACGCTACACGCTACACTCTACACCCTACACGCTACACCCTACACTCTACACCCTACACGCTACACCCTACACCCTACACGCTATACGCTACACTCTACACCCTGCACGCTACACGCTACACCCTACACGCTACACTCTACACCCTACACGCTACACCCTACACTCTACACCCTACACGCTACACGCTACACTCTACACCCTACACGCTACACCCTACACTCCACACCCTACACCCTACATGCTACACGCTACACCCTACACGCTACAAATTACACTCTAAACCCTACACTCTACATCCTACACCCTACACTCTACACCCTACACGCTACACTCTACACTCTACACCCTACACCCTACATGCTACACGCTACACGCTACACTCTACACCCTACACGCTACACGCTACACCCTACAAGCTAAACGCTACAAACTACACGCTACATATTACACTCTACACCCTAGCGTGTAGCGTGTAGGGTGTAGAGTGTAGCGTGTAGCATGTAGCGTGTAGGGTGTATGGTGTAGAGTGTAGCATGTAGCGTGTAGGGTGTAGAGTGTAGCGTGTAGGGTGTAGAGTGTAGCATGTAGCGTGTAGGGTGTAGGGTGTAGAGTGTAGAGTGTAGCATGTAGCATGTAGATTGTAGGGTGTACCGTGTAGGGTGTAGAGTGTAGCATGTAGGGTGTAGGGTGTAGAGTGAAGGGTGTAGCGTGTAGAGTGTAGCGTGTAGCGTGTACGGTGTAGGGTGTAGAGTGTAGGGTGTAGCGTGTAGCGTGTAGCTTGTAGGGTGTAGAGTGTAGCGTGTAGGCTGTAGCGTGTAGGGTGTAGCATGTATCGTGTAGGGTGTAGAGTGTAGCATGTAGCGTGTAGAGTGTAGGGTGTAGCGTGTGTAGGGTGTAGGGTGTAGAGTGTAGCGTGTAGCGTGTAGGGTGTAGAGTGTAGGGTGTAGGGTGTAGAGTGTAGCGTATAGCGTGTAGGGTGTAGGATGTAGAGTGTAGCGTGTAGGGTGTAGAGTGTAGCGTGTAGAGTGTAGCATGTAGCGTGTAGGGTGTAGAGTGTAGAGTGTAGCGTGTAGGGTGAAGCATGTAGGGTGTAGGGTGTCGGGTATAGCGTGTAGGGTGTAGGGTGTAGAGTGTAGGGTGTAGCGTGTATGGTGTAGAGTGTAGCGTGTAGCGTGTAGAGTGTAGCGTGTAGGGTGTAGGGTGTAGCGTGTAGCATGCAGAGTGTAGCGTGTAGGGTGTAGAGTGTAGCGTGTTGCGTGTAGGGTGTAGAGTGTAGCGTGTAGAGTGTAGAGTGTAGCGTGTAGCGTGTAGAGTGTAGCGGGTAGGGTGTAGCATGTAGCGTGTAGAGTGTAGCGTGTAGGGTGTAGGGTGTAGCGTGTAGGGTGAAGAGTGTAGCGTGTAGGGGGTAGGGTGTAGGGTGTAGAGTGTAGCGTGTAGGGTGTAGCGTGTAGCATGTAGCGTGTAGCGTGTAGCATGTAGAGTGTAGCGTGTAGGGTGTAGAGTGTAGCGTGTAGGGTGTAGCGTGTAGCGTGTAGCGTGCAGTGTGTAGAGTGTAGCGTATAGCGTGTTGGGTGTAGAGTGTAGGGTGTAGCATGTAGCGTGTAGAGTGTAGCGTGTAGGGTGTAGGGTGTACAGTGTAGGGTGTAGCGTGTAGCATGTAGGGTGTAGGGTGTAGCGTGTAGCGTGTAGGGTGTAGAGTGTAGGGTGTAGAGTGTAGAGTGTAGCGTGTAGCGTGTAGCGTGTAGGGTGTAGGGTGAAGCGTGTAGGGTGTAGCATGTAGCGTGTAGCGTGTAGCATGTAGAGTAGGGTGTAGGGTGTAGGGTGTAGAGTGTAGTGTGTAGAGTGTGGAGTGTAGCGTGTAGAGTGTAAAGTGTAGCGTGTAGGGTGTAGCGTGTAGTGTGTAGCGTGTAGCGCGTAGCGTGTAGAGTGTAGGGTATAGAGTGTAGCGTGTAGAGAGTAGGGAGCAGAGTGTAGAGTGTAGCATGTAGGGTGTAGGGTGTACAGTGTAGGGAGTAGGGTGTAGGGTGTAGCGTGTAGGGTGTAGAGTGTAGCGTGTAGCGTGTAGGGTGTAGCGTGTAGCGTGTAGGGTGTAGCGTGTATCATGTACCGTGTAGCGTGTAGCATGTAGAGTAGGGTGTAGGGTGTAGAGTGTAGCGTGTAGCGTGTAGTGTGTAGCGTGTAGAGTGTAAAGTGTAGCGTGTAGTGTGTAGTGTGTAGCGTGTAGCGCGTAGCGTGTAGAGTGTAGGGTATAGAGTGTAGCGTGTAGAGAGTAGGGAGTAGAGTGTAGAGTGTAGCGTGTAGGGTGTAGAGTGTAGCGAGTAGCGTGTAGTGTGTAGGGTGTAGGGTGTAGAGTGTAGGGTGTAGCGTGTAGGGTGTAGAGTGTAGCGTGTAGGGTGTAGCGTGTTGCGTGCAGGGTGTAGAGTGTAGCGTATAGCGTGTAGGGTGTAGGGTGTAGAGTGTAGGGTGTAGCGTGTAGAGTAGCGTGTAGCGTGTAGGGTGTAGGGTGTACAGTGTAGGGTGTAGGGTGTAGCGTGTAGAGTTTAGTGTGTGGCGTGCAGGGCATAGGGTGTAGCGTGTAGGGTGTAGAGTGTAGGGTGTAGCATGTAGGGTGTAGGGTGTAGGGTGTAGCGTGTAGGGTGTAGAGTGTAGCATGTAGGGTGTACGGTGTAGAGTGTAGGGTATAAGCTGTAGCGTTTAGCGTGTAGAGTGTAGCGTGTAGCGTGTAGGGTGTAGCGTGTAGGGTGTAAGAGTGTAGGGTGCAGCGTGTAGGGTGTATCGTGTAGCGTGTAGCGTGTAGGGTGTAGGGTGTAGAGTGTAGGGTGTAGCGTGTAGGGTGTAGCGTGTAGCGTGTAGCGTGTAGTGTGTAGGGTGTAGAGTGTAGGATGTAGCGTGTAGGGTGTAGCGTGTATCGTGTAGCGTGTAGAGTGTAGCGTCTAGCGTGTAGCGTATAGTGTGTAGCGTGTAGCGTGTAGATTGTAGCGTGTAGGGTGTAGGGTGTAGGGTGTAGCGTGTAGCGTGTAGGGTGTAGGGTGTAGCGTGTAGCGTGTAGCGTGTAGAGTGTAGCATGTAGGGTGTAGCAAGTAGCGTGTACCGTGTAGGGTGTAGCGTGTAGCGTGTAGCGTGTAGAGTGTAGCATGTAGGGTGTAGCAAGTAGCGTGTATTGTGTAGGGTGTAGAGTGTAGCGTGTAGCGTGTAGGGTGTCAATTTTTCCTCTGATGAAGACGCTTGAGTAGCGTCGATACGCGTGGGGTTCAGGGCTTCCTTTGTTTTTTTCCCGAGGGACAGGACTTGGGTAACTTATCTTTACAACTGCTATGGAATTACACCTATTTACTTCATGCATGGCCTGGCATTTTTCCAAGCCTTAGGACAATGGATCCTGATTCTTTGTATTTCCACAAGGCGTCTGTATGCATACATTTATCCAAATAACTAGGATTTTGTAGTACTGCAGCATACCTATTTCCCTGATTACCTTTCTATAGGGGTCTGCTTTCATTTGCTTACCAACTGTGCGCACGCATGCTGTGTTGAACAAAATAGGATCCATGATGTATTTCTTCCAGATACTAGGCTGGAGTATATGTTTCCTGTCATAGTACTCAGGGGGTCACAGTTGGCAGTAAACAATAGGCTTCTTATATGTAGATTTGACTAAGATTGGTGTACCCGCATACCTAGCAATTTTTTCTCTCTGGTTATTTCTCCTGTCTCACATATGCTGTAAAGTATTAGCTTCCTTCATTCCCTCGGGTAAAATTACTTATGGCCTATTCAGCCATACTAGTGTTTTAAATGTTTTTAAATGTATGTTTTGCCTGGTTCTGTTTGTGGATTACTATTTTTGTACAATAAAATTGACTATTTAACGTGGATCCCATTGGTTTGCATATCCTTTTCTTTTTGTGTTTAGTGTGTAGTGTGCAGCTTAACCCTACACGCTACACGCTACACGCTACACTCTACACCCTACACGCTACACCCTACACTCTACACCGTACACTCTACACGCTACACGCTACACTCTACACCCTACACCCTAAACGCTACACGCTACACTCTACACCCTACACGCTACACTCTACACTCTACACGCTACACGCTACACTCTACACCCTACACTCTACACGCTACACGCTACACGCTACACCCTACACTCTACACGCTACACGCTACACTCTACACGCTACACGCTACATGCTACACTCTACACTCTACACCCTACACCCTACACGCTACACGCTATACTCTACACCCTACACTCTACACGCTACACGCTACACTCTACACTCTACACGCTACACGCTACACTCTACACCCTACACGCAACACGCTACACTCTATACCCTACACGCTACACTCTGCACGCTACACGCTACACCGTACACGCTATACTCTGCACGCTACACGCTACACTCTACACCATACACGCTACACCCTACACTCTACACCCTACACCCTACACGCTATACCCGACACCCTACACCCTACATGCTTCACCCTAAACGCTACACTCTACACTCTACACCCTACACCCTACACGCTACATGCTACACCCTACACGCTACACTCTACACCCTACACTCTACACGCTACACACTACACGCTACACGCTACACCCTACACGCTACACGCTACACCCTACACGCTACACGTTACACTCTACACCCTACACCCTACACGCTACACGCTACACCCTACACGCTACACGTTACACTCTACACCCTACACGCTACACTCTACACCCTACACGCTACACGTTACACTCTACACCCTACACCCTACACGCTACACGCTACACCCTACACGCTACACGTTACACTCTACACCCTACACGCTACACTCTACACCCTGCACCCTACACGCTACAATCTACACCCTACACCCTACACGCTACACGCTACACGCTACACTCTACACCCTACACGCTACACCCTACACTCTACACCGTACACTACACGCTACACGCTACACTCTACACCCTACACGCTACACTCTAAACTCTACATGCTACACGCTACACTCTACACTCTACACGCTACACGCTACACCCTACACCCTACACGCTACACGCTACACTCTTCAACCTACACGCTACACGCTACACTCCACACGCAACACGCTACACTCTACACCCTACACTCTACACGCTACACGCTACACTCTACACCCTACACTCTACACGCTACACGCTACACTGTACACCCTACATGCAACACGCTACACTCTACACCCTACACGCTACACTCTACACGCTACACGCTACATGCTACACTCTACACTCTACACCATACACCCTACACGCTACACTCTACACTCTACACGCTACACGCTACACCCTACACCCTACACGCTACACGCTACACTCTACAACCTACACGCTACACGCTACACTCCACACGCAACACGCTACACTCTACACCCTACACTCTACACGCTACACGCTACACTCTACACCCTACACTCTACACGCTACACGCTACACTGTACACCCTACATGCAACACGCTACACTCTACACCCTACACGCTACACTCTACACGCTACACGCTACATGCTACACTCTACACTCTACACCATACACCCTACACGCTACACACTATACTCTAACCCTACACGCTACACTCTACACGCTACACGCTACACTCTACACGCTACACTCTACACCCTACATGCAACACGCTACACTCTACACCCTACACCCTACACGCTACACGCTACACCCTACACGCTACACGTTACACTCTACACCCTACACCCTACACACTACACCCTACACGCTACACGTTACACTCTACACCCTACACGCTACACTCTACACCCTGCTCCCTACACGCTACACGCTACACTCTACACCCTACACGCTACACCCTACACTCTACACCGTACACTACACGCTACACGCTACACTCTACACCCTACACCCTACACGCTATGCGCTACACTCTACACCCTACACGCTACACTCTAAACTCTACATGCTACACGCTACACTCTACACTCTACACGCTACACGCTACACCCTACACCCTACATGCTACACGCTACACTCTTCAACCTACACGCTACACGCTACACTCCACACGCAACACGCTACACTCTACACCCTACACTCTACACGCTACACGCTACACTCTACACCCTACACTCTACACGCTACACGCTACACTGTACACCCTACATGCAACACGCTACACTCTACACCCTACACGCTACACTCTACACGCTACACGCTACATGCTGCACTCTACACTCTACACCATACACCCTACACGCTACACTCTACACTCTACACGCTACACGCTACACCCTACACCCTACACGCTACACGCTACACTCTACAACCTACACGCTACACGCTACACTCCACACGCAACACGCTACACTCTACACCCTACACTCTACACGCTACACGCTACACTCTACACCCTACACTCTACACGCTACACGCTACACTGTACACCCTACATGCAACACGCTACACTCTACACCCTACACGCTACACTCTACACGCTACACGCTACATGCTACACTCTACACTCTACACCATACACCCTACACGCTACACACTATACTCTACACCCTACACGCTACACTCTACACGCTACACGCTACACGCTACACTCTACACGCTACACTCTACACCCTACATGCAACACGCTACACTCTACACCCTACACCCTACACGCTACACGCTACACCCTACACGCTACACGTTACACTCTACACCCTACACCCTACACACTACACCCTACACGCTACACGTTACACTCTACACCCTACACGCTACACTCTACACCCTGCTCCCTACACGCTACACGCTACACCCTACACGCTACACCCTACACACTACACGTTACACTCTACACCCTACACTCTACACCCTACACTCTACACGCTACACTCTACACCCTACACTCTGCACTCTACACCCTACACCCTACACGCTACACTCTACACCCTACACCCTACACGCTACACACTACAAGCTACACGCTACACCATACACGCTACACGCTACACCCTACACGCTACATGTTACACTCTACACCCTGCACCCTACACGCTACACGCTACACCCTACACGCTTCACGCTACACCCTACACACTACACGTTACACTCTACACCCTACACTCTACACCCTACACTCTACACGCTACACTCTACACCCTACACTCTGCACTCTACACCCTACACCCTACACACTACACGCTACACTCTACACCCTACACGCTACACGCTACACCCTACACCCTACACCCTACACGCTACAATCTACACGCTACACGCTACACCCTATACGCTAGACGCTACACTCTACACGCTACACGATACACGCTACACCCTACACGCTACACCCTACACTCTACGCCCTACACCCTACACGCTACACGCTACACCCTACACGCTACACCCTACACTCTACACCCTACACCCTACACGCTACATGCTACACCCTACTCTCTACACGCTATATTCTACACCCTACACGCTACACTCTACACCTTACACGCTACACGCTACACTCTACACCCTAGACGCTACACTCCATACCCTACACTCTACACGCTACACCCTACACCCTACACTCTACATGCTACACCCTACACCCTACACTCTACATGCTACACGCTACACGCTACATGCTACACGCTACACCCTACACGCTACACGCTACACACTACATGCTACACCCTACACCCTACACCCTACACGCTACACGCTACACTCTACACCCTACACGCTACACCCTACACCCTACACCCTACACGCTACACGCTACACTCTACACCCTACATGCTACACCCTACACTCTACACCCTACACGCTACACCCTACACTCTACACCCTACACGCTATACGCTACACTCTACACCCTGCACGCTACACGCTACACCCTACACGCTAAACTCTACACCCTACACGCTACACCCTACACTCTACACCCTACACGCTACACGCTACACTCTACACCCTACACGCTACACCCTACACTCCACACCCTACACCCTACATGCTACACGCTACACCCTACACGCTACAAATTACACTCTAAACCCTACACTCTACATCCTACACCCTACACTCTACACCCTACACGCTACACTCTACACTCTACACCCTACACCCTACATGCTACACGCTACACGCTACACTCTACACCCTACACGCTACACGCTACACCCTACAAGCTAAACGCTACAAACTACACGCTACATATTACACTCTACACCCTAGCGTGTAGCGTGTAGGGTGTATAGTGTAGCGTGTAGCATGTAGCGTGTAGGGTGTATGGTGTAGAGTGTAGCATGTAGCGTGTAGGGTGTAGAGTGTAGCATGTAGCGTGTGGAGTGTAGGGTGTAGCGTGTAGCGTGTGTAGGGTGTAGGGTGTAGAGTGTAGCGTGTAGCGTGTAGGGTGTAGAGTGTAGGGTGTAGGGTGTAGAGTGTAGCGTATAGCGTGTAGGGTGTAGGATGTAGAGTGTAGCGTGTAGGGTGTAGAGTGTAGCGTGTAGAGTGTAGCATGTAGCGTGTAGGGTGTAGAGTGTAGAGTGTAGCGTGTAGGGTGAAGCATGTAGGGTGTAGGGTGTCGGGTATAGCGTGTAGGGTGTAGGGTGTAGAGTGTAGGGTGTAGCGTGTATGGTGTAGAGTGTAGCGTGTAGCGTGTAGAGTGTAGCGTGTAGGGTGTAGGGTGTAGCGTGTAGCATGCAGAGTGTAGCGTGTAGGGTGTAGAGTGTAGCGTGTTGCGTGTAGGGTGTAGAGTGTAGCGTGTAGCGTGTAGAGTGTAGAGTGTAGCGTGTAGCGTGTAGAGTGTAGCGGGTAGGGTGTAGAGTGTAGCGAGTAGCGTGTAGGGTGTAGGGTGTAGAGTGTAGGGTGTAGCGTGTAGGGTGAAGAATGTAGCGTGTAGGGGGTAGGGTGTAGGGTGTAGAGTGTAGTGTGTAGGGTGTAGCGTGTAGCATGTAGCGTGTAGCGTGTAGCATGTAGAGTGTAGCGTGTAGGGTGTAGAGTGTAGCGTGTAGGGTGTAGCGTGTAGCGTGTAGCGTGCAGTGTGTAGAGTGTAGCGTATAGCGTGTAGGGTGTAGAGTGTAGGGTGTAGCATGTAGCGTGTAGAGTGTAGCGTGTAGGGTGTAGGGTGTACAGTGTAGGGTGTAGCGTGTAGCATGTAGGGTGTAGGGTGTAGCGTGTAGCGTGTACCGTGTAGCGTATAGAGTGCAGCGTGTAGGGTGTAGAGTGTAGCGTGTAGTGTGTAGCGTGTAGGGTGTAGGGTGTAGCGTGTAGGGTGTAGAGTGTAGCGTGTAGGGTGTAGAGTGTAACATGTAGCGTGTAGGGTGTAGGGCGTAGCGTGTAGCGTGTACCGTGTAGCGTATAGAGTGTAGTGTGTAGGGTGTAGAGTGTAGCGTGTAGGGTGTAGAGTGTAGCGTGTAGCGTGTAGCGTGTAGCGTGTAGAGTGTAGTGTGTAGGGTGTAGCGTGTAGAGTGTAGTGTGTGGCGTGCAGGGCGTAGGGTGTAGCGTGTAGGGTGTAGGGTGTAGAGTGCAGGGTGTAGCATGTAGGGTGTAGGGTGTAGGGTGTAGCGTGTAGGGTGTAGAGTGTAGCGTGTAGGGTGTACGGTGTAGAGTGTAGGGTATAAGCTGTAGCGTTTAGCGTGTAGAGTGTAGCGTGTAGCGTGTAGCGTGTAGGGTGTAGAGTGTAGGGTGTAGAGTGTAGCGTGTAGTGTGTAGCGTGTAGCATGTAGGGTGTAGGGTGTAGCGTGTAGGGTGTAGCATGTAGCGTGTAGCGTGTAGCATGTAGAGTAGGGTGTAGGGTGTAGGGTGTAGAGTGTAGTGTGTAGAGTGTAGAGTGTAGCGTGTAGAGTGTAAAGTGTAGCGTGTAGGGTGTAGCGTGTAGTGTGTAGCGTGTAGCGCGTAGCGTGTAGAGTGTAGGGTATAGAGTGTAGCGTGTAGAGAGTAGGGAGCAGAGTGTAGAGTGTAGCGTGCAGGGTGTAGGGTGTACAGTGTAGGGTGTAGGGTGTAGCGTGTAGCGTGTAGAGTGTAGGGAGTAGGGTGTAGGGTGTAGCGTGTAGGGTGTAGATTGTAGCGTGTAGCGTGTAGCGTGTAGGGTGTAGCGTGTAGCGTGTAGGGTGTAGCGTGTATCATGTACCGTGTAGCGTGTAGCATGTAGAGTAGGGTGTAGGGTGTAGAGTGTAGCATGTAGGGTGTAGGGTGTAGAGTGTAGGGTGTAGCATGTAGGGTGTAGGGTGTAGGGTGTAGCGTGCAGGGTGTAGAGTGTAGCGTGTAGGGTGTACGGTGTAGAGTGTAGGGTATAAGCTGTAGCGTTTAGCGTGTAGAGTGTAGCGTGTAGCGTGTAGCGTGTAGGGTGTAGAGTGTAGGGTGTAGAGTGTAGCGTGTAGCGTGTAGCGTGTAGGGTGTAGGGTGAAGCGTGTAGGGTGTAGCATGTAGCGTGTAGCGTGTAGCATGTAGAGTAAGGTGTAGGGTGTAGGGTGTAGAGTGTAGTGTGTAGAGTGTGGAGTGTAGCGTGTAGAGTGTAAAGTGTAGCGTGTAGGGTGTAGCGTGTAGTGTGTAGCGTGTAGCGCGTAGCGTGTAGCGCGTAGCGTGTAGAGTGTAGGGTATAGAGTGTAGCGTGTAGAGAGTAGGGAGCAGAGTGTAGAGTGTAGCGTGCAGAGTGTAGGGTGTACAGTGTAGGGTGTAGGGTGTAGCGTGTAGCATGTAGAGTGTAGGGAGTAGGGTGTAGGGTGTAGCGTGTAGGGTGTAGAGTGTAGCGTGTAGCGTGTAGCGTGTAGGGTGTAGAGTGTAGCGTGTAGGGTGTAGGGTGTAGAGTGTAGGGTGTAGCATGTAGGGTGTAGGGTGTAGGGTGTAGCGTGTAGGGTGTAGAGTGTAGCGTGTAGGGTGTACGGTGTAGAGTGTAGGGTATAAGCTGTAGCGTTTAGCGTGTAGAGTGTAGCGTGTAGCGTGTAGCGTGTAGGGTGTAGAGTGTAGGGTGTAGAGTGTAGCGTGTAGCGTGTAGCGTGTAGGGTGTAGGGTGAAGCGTGTAGGGTGTAGCATGTAGCGTGTAGCGTGTAGCATGTAGAGTAGGGTGTAGGGTGTAGGGTGTGGAGTGTAGCGTGTAGAGTGTAAAGTGTAGCGTGTAGTGTGTAGCGTGTAGCGCGTAGCGTGTAGAGTGTAGGGTATAGAGTGTAGCGTGTAGAGGGTAGGGAGCAGAGTGTAGAGTGTAGCGTGTAGGGTGTAGGGTGTACAGTGTAGGGTGTAGGGTGTAGCGTGTAGCGTGTAGAGTGTAGGGAGAAGGGTGTAGGGTGTAGCGTGTGGAGTGTAGCGTGTAGCGTGTAGGGTGTAGCGTGTAGCGAGTAGGGTGTAGCGTGTATCATGTACCGTGTAGCGTGTAGCATGTAGAGTAGGGTGTAGGGTGTAGAGTGTAGCGTGTAGCGTGTAGTGTGTAGCGTGTAGAGTGTAAAGTGTAGCGTGTAGTGTGTAGTGTGTAGCGTGTAGCGCGTAGCGTGTAGAGTGTAGGGTATAGAGTGTAGCATGTAGAGAGTAGGGAGTAGAGTGTAGAGTGTAGCGTGTAGGGTGTAGAGTGTAGCGAGTAGCGTGTAGTGTGTAGGGTGTAGGGTGTAGAGTGTAGGGTGTAGTGTGTAGGGTGTAGAGTGTAGCGTGTAGGGTGTAGCGTGTAGCGTGCAGGTGTAGAGTGTAGCGTATAGCGTGTAGGGTGTAGGGTGTAGAGTGTAGGGTGTAGAGTGTAGAGTGTAGCGTGTAGCGTGTAGGGTGTAGGGTGTACAGTGTAGGGTGTAGGGTGTAGCGTGTAGAGTGTAGTGTGTGGCGTGCAGGGCGTAGGGTGTAGCGTGTAGGGTGTAGGGTGTAGAGTGTAGGGTGTAGCATGTAGGGTGTAGGGTGTAGGGTGTAGCGTGTAGGGTGTAGAGTGTAGCATGTAGGGTGTACGGTGTAGAGTGTAGGGTATAAGCTGTAGCGTTTAGCGTGTAGAGTGTAGCGTGTAGCGTGTAGGGTGTAGGGTGTAGAGTGTAGCGTGTAGGGTGTAGAGTGTAGAGTGTAGAGAGTAGGGTGTAGGGTGTAGAGTGTAGGGTGTAGGGTGTAGAGTGTAACGTGTAGCGTGTAGGGTGTAGCGTGTAGGGTGTAGAGTGTAGGGTGTAGCGTGTAGGGTGTAGCGTGTAGCGTGTAGCGTGTAGGGTGTAGGGTGTAGAGTGTAGGGTGTAGCGTGTAGGGTGTAGCGTGTAGCGTGTAGCGTGTTGGTTGTAGGGTGTAGAGTGTAGGGTGTAGCGTGTAGGGTGTAGCGTGTAGCGTGTAGCATGTAGAGTGTAGCGTCTAGCGTGTAGCGTATAGTGTGTAGCGTGTAGATTGTAGCGTGTAGGGTGTAGGGTGTAGGGTGTACCGTGTAGGGTGTAGCGTGTAGCGTGTAGCGTGTAGAGTGTAGCATGTAGGGTGTAGCAAGTAGCGTGTATTGTGTCGGGTGTAGAGTGTAGCATGTAGCGTGTAGAGTGTAGGGTGTAGCGTGTAGGGTGTAGAGTGTAGCGTGTAGAGTGTAGAGTGTAGCGTGTAGCGTGTAGGGTGTCACTTTTTCCTCTGATGAAGACGCTTGAGTAGCGTCGATACGCGTGGGGTAAAGGGCTTCCTTTGTTTTTTTCCCGAGGGACAGGACTTGGGTAACTTATCTTTACAACTGCTATGGAATTACACCTATTTACTTCATGCATGGCCTGGCATTTTTCCAAGCCTTAGGACAATGGATCCTGATTCTTTGTATTTCCACAAGGCGTCTGTATGCATACATTTATCCAAATAACTAGGATTTTGTAGTACTGCAGCATACCTATTTCCCTGATTACCTTTCTATAGGGGTCTGCTTTCATTTGCTTACCAACTGTGCGCACGCATGCTGTGTTGAACAAAATAGGATCCATGATGTATTTCTTCCAGATACTAGGCTGGAGTATATGTTTCCTTTCATAGTACTCAGGGGGTCACAGTTGGCAGTAAACAATAGGCTTCTTATATGTAGATTTGACTAAGATTGGTGTACCCGCATACCTAGCAATTTTTTCTCTCTGGTTATTTCTCCTGTCTCACATATGCTGTAAAGTATTAGCTTCCTTCATTCCCTCGGGTAAAATTACTTATGGCCTATTCAGCCATACTAGTGTTTTAAATGTTTTTAAATGTATGTTTTGCCTGGTTCTGTTTGTGGATTACTATTTTTGTACAATAAAATTGACTATTTAACGTGGATCCCATTGGTTTGCATATCCTTTTCTTTTTGTGTTTAGTGTGTAGTGTGTAGCTTAACCCTACACGCTACACGCTACACGCTACACTCTACACCCTACACGCTACACCCTACACTCTACACCGTACACTCTACACGCTACACGCTACACTCTACACCCTACACCCTAAACGCTACACGCTACACTCTACACCCTACACGCTACACTCTACACTCTACACGCTACACGCTACACTCTACACCCTACACTCTACAAGCTACACGCTACACGCTACACCCTACACTCTACACGCTACACGCTACACTCTACACTCTACACGCTACACGCTACATGCTACACTCTACACTCTACACCCTACACCCTACACGCTACACGCTATACTCTACACCCTACACTCTACACGCTACACGCTACACTCTACACCCTACACGCAACACGCTACACTCTATACCCTACACGCTACACTCTGCACGCTACACGCTACACCCTACACGCTATACTCTGCACGCTACACGCTACACTCTACACCATACACGCTACACCCTACACGCTATACCCGACACCCTACACCCTACATGCTTCACCCTAAACGCTACACTCTACACTCTACACCCTACACCCTACACGCTACATGCTACACCCTACACGCTACACTCTACACCCTACACTCTACACGCTACACACTACACGCTACACGCTACACCCTACACGCTACACGCTACACCCTACACGCTACACGTTACACTCTACACCCTACACCCTACACGCTACACGCTACACCCTACACGCTACACGTTACACTACACCCTACACGCTACACTCTACACCCTGCACCCTACACGCTACAATCTACACCCTACACCCTACACGCTACACGCTACACGCTACACTCTACACCCTACACGCTACACCCTACACTCTACACCGTACACTGCACGCTACACTCTACACTCTACACCCTACACCCTACACGCTACGCGCTACACTCTACACCCTACACGCTACACTCTAAACTCTACATGCTACACGCTACACTCTACACTCTACACGCTACACGCTACACCCTACACCCTACACGCTACACGCTACACTCTACAACCTACACGCTACACCCTACACGCTACACCCTACACACTACACGTTACACTCTACACCCTACACTCTACACGCTACACTCTACACCCTACACTCTGCACTCTACACCCTACACCCTACACTCTACACTCTACACCCTACACCCTACACGCTACACACTACACGCTACACGCTACACCATACACGCTACACGCTACACCCTACACGCTACATGTTACACTCTACACCCTGCACCCTACACGCTACACCCTACACGCTACACGCTACACCCTACACACTACACGTTACACTCTACACCCTACACTCTACACCCTACACTCTGCACTCTACACCCTACACCCTACACACTACACGCTACACTCTACACCCTACACGCTACACGCTACACCCTACACCCTACACGCTACAATCTACACGCTACACGCTACACCCTATACGCTAGACGCTACACTCTACACGCTACACGATACACGCTACACCCTACACGCTACACCCTACACTCTACACCCTACACCCTACACGCTACACGCTACACCCTACACGCTACACCCTACACTCTACACCCTACACCCTACACGCTACATGCTACACCCTACACGCTACACGTTACACTCTACACCCTACACCCTACACTTTACACCCTACACCCTACACGCTACACGCTACACACTACATGCTACACCCTACACCCTACACCCTACACGCTACACGCTACACCCTACACCCTACACTGTACACCCTACACCCTACACGCTACACTACACTCTGCTCCCTACTCTCTACACGCTACACTCTATACCCTACACTCTACACGCTACGCGCTACACGCTACACACTACACGCTACACCCTACACGCTACACTTTACACTCTACACGCTACAATCCACATTCTACACACTACACTCTACACCCTACACCCTACACCCTACTCTACATGCTACACGCTACACGCTACATGCTACACCCTACACGCTTCACCCTACACCCTACACGCTACACGCTACACGCTACACTCTACACCCTACACTCTACACCGTACACCCTACACGCTACACTCTACACCCTACACGCTACACCCTACACCCTACACCCTACATGCTACACCCTACACTCTACACCCTACACCTTACACGCTACACTCTACACCCTACACCCTACTCTACATGCTACACGCTACACGGTACATGATACACGCTACACCCTACACGCTACACCCTACACGCTACACACTACACGCTACACTCTACACCCTACACGCTACACCCTACACCCTACTCCCTACACTCTACACGCTACACGCTACACCCTACACCCTACACTGTACACCCTACACCCTGCACGCTACACTCTACACTCTGCTCCCTACTCTCTACACGCTACACTCTATACCCTACACTCTACACGCTATGCGCTACACGCTACACACTACACGCTACACCCTACACGCTACACTTTACACTCTACACGCTACACTCTACACTCTACACACTACACTCTACACCCTACACCCTACTCTACATGCTACACGCTACACGCTACATGCTACACCCTACACGCTACACCCTACACCCTACACCCTACACGCTACACGCTACACTCTACACCCTACACGCTACACCCTACACTCTACACCCTACACGCTACACCCTACACTCTACACCCTACACGCTATACGCTACACTCTACACCCTGCACGCTACACGCTACACCCTACACGCTACACTCTACACCCTACACGCTACACCCTACACTCTACACCCTACACGCTACACGCTACACTCTACACCCTACACGCTACACCCTACACTCCACACCCTACACCCTACATGCTACACGCTACACCCTACACGCTACAAATTACACTCTAAACCCTACACTCTACATCCTACACCCTACACTCTACGCCCTACATGCTACACTCTACACTCTACACCCTACACCCTACATGCTACACGCTACACGCTACACTCTACACCCTACACGCTACACGCTACACCCTACAAGCTAAACGCTACAAACTACACGCTACATATTACACTCCACACCCTAGCGTGTAGCGTGTAGGGTGTAGAGTGTAGCGTGTAGCATGTAGCGTGTAGGGTGTATGGTGTAGAGTGTAGCATGTAGCGTGTAGGGTGTAGAGTGTAGCGTGTAGGGTGTAGAGTGTAGCATGTAGCGTGTAGGGTGTAGAGTGTAGAGTGTAGCATGTAGCATGTAGATTGTAGGGTGTACCGTGTAGGGTGTAGAGTGTAGCATGTAGGGTGTAGGGTGTAGAGTGAAGGGTGTAGCGTGTAGAGTGTAGCGTGTAGCGTGTACGGTGTAGGGTGTAGAGTGTAGGGTGTAGCGTGTAGCGTGTAGCTTGTAGGGTGTAGAGTGTAGCGTGTAGCGTGTAGGCTGTAGCGTGTAGGGTGTAGCATGTATCGTGTAGGGTGTAGAGTGTAGCATGTAGCGTGTAGAGTGTAGGGTGTAGCGTGTAGCGTGTGTAGGGTGTAGGGTGTAGAGTGTAGCGTGTAGCGTGTAGGGTGTAGAGTGTAGGGTGTAGGGTGTAGAGTGTAGCGTACAGCGTGTAGGGTGTAGGATGTAGAGTGTAGCGTGTAGGGTGTAGAGTGTAGCGTGTAGAGTGTAGCATGTAGCGTGTAGGGTGTAGAGTGTAGAGTGTAGCGTGTAGGGTGAAGCATGTAGGGTGTAGGGTGTCGGGTATAGCGTGTAGGGTGTAGGGTGTAGAGTGTAGGGTGTAGCGTGTATGGTGTAGAGTGTAGCGTGTAGCGTGTAGAGTGTAGCGTGTAGGGTGTAGGGTGTAGCGTGTAGCATGCAGAGTGTAGCGTGTAGGGTGTAGAGTGTAGCGTGTTGCGTGTAGGGTGTAGAGTGTAGTGTGTAGCGTGTAGAGTGTAGAGTGTAGCGTGTAGCGTGTAGAGTGTAGCGGGTAGGGTGTAGAGTGTAGCGAGTAGTGTGTAGGGTGTAGAGTGTAGGGTGTAGCGTGTAGGGTGAAGAGTGTAGCGTGTAGGGGGTAGGGTGTAGGGTGTAGAGTGTAGCGTGTAGGGTGTAGCGTGTAGCATGTAGCGTGTAGCGTGTAGCATGTAGAGTGTAGCGTGTAGGGTGTAGAGTGTAGCGTGTAGGGTGTAGCGTGTAGCGTGTAGCGTGCAGTGTGTAGAGTGTAGCGTATAGCGTGTAGGGTGTAGAGTGTAGGGTGTAGCATGTAGCGTGTAGAGTGTAGCGTGTAGGGTGTAGGGTGTACAGTGTAGGGTGTAGCGTGTAGCATGTAGGGTGTAGGGTGTAGCGTGTAGCGTGTACCGTGTAGCGTATAGAGTGCAGCGTGTAGGGTGTAGAGTGTAGCGTGTAGTGTGTAGCGTGTAGGGTGTAGGGTGTAGCGTGTAGGGTGTAGAGTGTAGCGTGTATGGTGTAGAGTGTAACATGTAGCGTGTAGGGTGTAGGGCGTAGCGTGTAGCGTGTACCGTGTAGCGTATAGAGTGTAGTGTGTAGGGTGTAGAGTGTAGCGTGTAGGGTGTAGCGTGTAGCGTGTAGCGTGTAGCGTCTAGAGTGTAGTGTGTAGGGTGTAGCGTGTAGAGTGTAGTGTGTGGCGTGCAGGGCGTAGGGTGTAGCGTGTAGGGTGTAGGGTGTAGAGTGTAGGGTGTAGCATGTAGGGTGTAGGGTGTAGGGTGTAGCGTGTAGGGTGTAGAGTGTAGCGTGTAGGGTGTACGGTGTAGAGTGTAGGGTATAAGCTGTAGCGTTTAGCGTGTAGAGTGTAGCGTGTAGCGTGTAGCGTGTAGCGTGTAGGGTGTAGAGTGTAGGGTGTAGAGTGTAGCGTGTAGCGTGTAGCGTGTAGGGTGTAGGGTGTAGCGTGTAGGGTGTAGCATGTAGCGTGTAGCGTGTAGCATGTAGAGTAGGGTGTAGGGTGTAGGGTGTAGAGTGTAGTGTGTAGAGTGTAGAGTGTAGCGTGTAGAGTGTAAAGTGTAGCGTGTAGGGTGTAGCGTGTAGTGTGTAGCGTGTAGCGCGTAGCGTGTAGAGTGTAGGGTATAGAGTGTAGCGTGTAGAGAGTAGGGAGCAGAGTGTAGAGTGTAGCGTGCAGGGTGTAGGGTGTACAGTGTAGGGTGTAGGGTGTAGCGTGTAGCGTGTAGAGTGTAGGGAGTAGGGTGTAGGGTGTAGCGTGTAGGGTGTAGATTGTAGCGTGTAGCGTGTAGCGTGTAGGGTGTAGCGTGTAGCGTGTAGGGTGTAGCGTGTATCATGTACCGTGTAGCGTGTAGCATGTAGAGTAGGGTGTAGGGTGTAGAGTGTAGCATGTAGGGTGTAGGGTGTAGAGTGTAGGGTGTAGCATGTAGGGTGTAGGGTGTAGGGTGTAGCGTGCAGGGTGTAGAGTGTAGCGTGTAGGGTGTACGGTGTAGAGTGTAGGGTATAAGCTGTAGCGTTTAGCGTGTAGAGTGTAGCGTGTAGCGTGTAGGGTGTAGAGTGTAGGGTGTAGAGTGTAGCGTGTAGCGTGTAGCGTGTAGGGTGTAGGGTGAAGCGTGTAGGGTGTAGCATGTAGCGTGTAGCGTGTAGCATGTAGAGTAGGGTGTAGGGTGTAGGGTGTAGAGTGTAGTGTGTAGAGTGTGGAGTGTAGCGTGTAGAGTGTAAAGTGTAGCGTGTAGGGTGTAGCGTGTAGTGTGTAGCGTGTAGAGTAGGGAGCAGAGTGTAGAGTGTAGCATGTAGGGTGTAGGGTGTACAGTGTAGGGTGTAGGGTGTAGCGTGTAGCGTGTAGAGTGTAGGGAGTAGGGTGTAGGGTGTAGCGTGTAGAGTGTGGAGTGTAGCGTGTAGCGTGTAGGGTGTAGCGTGAAGCGTGTAGGGTGTAGCATGTAGCGTGTAGCGTGTAGCATGTAGAGTAGGGTGTAGGGTGTAGGGTGTAGGGTGTAGCGTGTAGGGTGTGGAGTGTAGCGTGTAGCGTGTAGGGTGTAGCGTGTAGCGTGTAGGGTGTAGCGTGTATCATGTACCGTGTAGCGTGTAGCATGTAGAGTAGGGTGTAGGGTGTAGAGTGTAGCGTGTAGCGTGTAGTGTGTAGCGTGTAGAGTGTAAAGTGTAGCGTGTAGTGTGTAGTGTGTAGCGTGTAGCGCGTAGCGTGTAGAGTGTAGGGTATAGAGTGTAGCGTGTAGAGTAGGGAGTAGAGTGTAGAGTGTAGCGTGTAGGGTGTAGAGTGTAGCGAGTAGCGTGTAGTGTGTAGGGTGTAGGGTGTAGAGTGTAGGGTGTAGCGTGTAGGGTGTAGAGTGTAGCATGTAGGGTGTAGCGTGTAGCGTGCAGGGTGTAGAGTGTAGCGTATAGCGTGTAGGGTGTAGGGTGTAGAGTGTAGGGTGTAGCGTGTAGAGTGTAGCGTGTAGCGTGTAGGGTGTAGGGTGTACAGTGTAGGGTGTAGGGTGTAGCGTGTAGAGTTTAGTGTGTGGCGTGCAGGGCATAGGGTGTAGCGTGTAGGGTGTAGAGTGTAGGGTGTAGCATGTAGGGTGTAGGGTGTAGAGTGTAGGATGTAGCGTGTAGGGTGTAGTGTGTATCGTGTAGCGTGTAGAGTGTAGCGTCTAGCGTGTAGCGTATAGTGTGTAGCGTGTAGCGTGTAGATTGTAGCGTGTAGGGTGTAGGGTGTAGGGTGTAGGGTGTAGCATGTAGGGTGTAGCAAGTAGCGTGTACCGTGTAGGGTGTAGCGTGTAGCGTGTAGAGTGTAGCATGTAGGGTGTAGCAAGTAGCGTGTATTGTGTAGGGTGTAGAGTGTAGCGTGTAGCGTGTAGGGTGTCAATTTTTCCTCTGATGAAGACGCTTGAGTAGCGTCGATACGCGTGGGGTTCAGGGCTTCCTTTGTTTTTTTCCCGAGGGACAGGACTTGGGTAACTTATCTTTACAACTGCTATGGAATTACACCTATTTACTTCATGCATGGCCTGGCATTTTTCCAAGCCTTAGGACAATGGATCCTGATTCTTTGTATTTCCACAAGGCGTCTGTATGCATACATTTATCCAAATAACTAGGATTTTGTAGTACTGCAGCATACCTATTTCCCTGATTACCTTTCTATAGGGGTCTGCTTTCATTTGCTTACCAACTGTGCGCACGCATGCTGTGTTGAACAAAATAGGATCCATGATGTATTTCTTCCAGATACTAGGCTGGAGTATATGTTTCCTGTCATAGTACTCAGGGGGTCACAGTTGGCAGTAAACAATAGGCTTCTTATATGTAGATTTGACTAAGATTGGTGTACCCGCATACCTAGCAATTTTTTCTCTCTGGTTATTTCTCCTGTCTCACATATGCTGTAAAGTATTAGCTTCCTTCATTCCCTCGGGTAAAATTACTTATGGCCTATTCAGCCATACTAGTGTTTTAAATGTTTTTAAATGTATGTTTTGCCTGGTTCTGTTTGTGGATTACTATTTTTGTACAATAAAATTGACTATTTAACGTGGATCCCATTGGTTTGCATATCCTTTTCTTTTTGTTTTTTAGTGTGTAGTGTGTAGCTTAACCCTACACGCTACACGCTACACGCTACACTCTACACCCTACACGCTACACCCTACACTCTACACCGTACACTCTACACGCTACACGCTACACTCTACACCCTACACCCTAAACGCTACACGCTACACTCTACACCCTACACGCTACACTCTACACTCTACACGCTACACGCTACACTCTACACCCTACACTCTACACGCTACACGCTACACGCTACACCCTACACTCTACACGCTACACGCTACACTCTACACGCTACACGCTACATGCTACACTCTACACTCTACACCCTACACCCTACACGCTACACGCTATACTCTACATGCTACACGCTACACGCTACATGCTACACCCTACACGCTTCACCCTACACCCTACACGCTACACGCTACATGCTACACTCTACACCCTACACTCTACACCCTACACGCTACACGCTACACGCTACACTCTACACGCTAAACGCTACAGCTTATACCCTACACTCTACACCGTACACCCTACATGCTACACTCTACACCCTACACGCTACACCCTACACCCTACACCCTACATGCTACACCCTACACTCTACACCCTACACCCTACACGCTACACTCTACACCCTACACGCTACTCTACATGCTACACGCTACACGGTACATGATACACGCTACACCCTACACGCTACACCCTACACGCTACACACTACACGCTACACTCTACACCCTACACGCTACACCCTACACCCTACTCCCTACACTCTACACGCTACACGCTACACCCTACACCCTACACTGTACACCCTACACCCTGCACGCTACACTCTACACTCTGCTCCCTACTCTCTACACTCTATACCCTACACTCTACACGCTACGCGCTACACGCTACACACTACACGCTACACCCTACACGCTACACTTTACACTCTGCACGCTACACTCTACACTCTACACACTACACTCTACACCCTACACCCTACTCTACATGCTACACGCTACACGCTACATGCTACACCCTACACGCTACACCCTACACCCTACACCCTACACCCTACACGCTACACGCTACACTCTACACCCTACACGCTACACCCTACACTCTACACCCTACACGCTACACCCTACACTCTACACCCTACACGCTATACGCTACACTCTACACCCTGCACGCTACACGCTACACCCTACACGCTACACTCTACACCCTACACGCTACACCCTACACTCTACACCCTACACGCTACACGCTACACTCTACACCCTACACGCTACACCCTACACTCCACACCCTACACCCTACATGCTACACGCTACACCCTACACGCTACAAATTACACTCTAAACCCTACACTCTACATCCTACACCCTACACTCTACACCCTACACGCTACACTCTACACTCTACACCCTACACCCTACATGCTACACGCTACACGCTACACTCTACACCCTACACGCTACACGCTACACCCTACAAGCTAAACGCTACAAACTACACGCTACATATTACACTCTACACCCTAGCGTGTAGCGTGTAGGGTGTAGAGTGTAGCGTGTAGCATGTAGCGTGTAGGGTGTATGGTGTAGAGTGTAGCATGTAGCGTGTAGGGTGTAGAGTGTAGCGTGTAGGGTGTAGAGTGTAGCATGTAGCATGTAGATTGTAGGGTGTACCGTGTAGGGTGTAGAGTGTAGCATGTAGGGTGTAGGGTGTAGAGTGAAGGGTGTAGCGTGTAGAGTGTAGCGTGTAGCGTGTACGGTGTAGGGTGTAGAGTGTAGGGTGTAGCGTGTAGCGTGTAGCTTGTAGGGTGTAGAGTGTAGCGTGTAGCGTGTAGGCTGTAGCGTGTAGGGTGTAGCATGTATCGTGTAGGGTGTAGAGTGTAGCATGTAGCGTGTAGAGTGTAGGGTGTAGCGTGTAGCGTGTGTAGGGTGTAGGGTGTAGAGTGTAGCGTGTAGCGTGTAGGGTGTAGAGTGTAGGGTGTAGGGTGTAGAGTGTAGCGTATAGCGTGTAGGGTGTAGGATGTAGAGTGTAGCGTGTAGGGTGTAGAGTGTAGCGTGTAGAGTGTAGCATGTAGCGTGTAGGGTGTAGAGTGTAGAGTGTAGCGTGTAGAGTGAAGCATGTAGGGTGTAGGGTGTCGGGTATAGCGTGTAGGGTGTAGGGTGTAGAGTGTAGGGTGTAGCGTGTATGGTGTAGAGTGTAGCGTGTAGCGTGTAGAGTGTAGCGTGTAGGGTGTAGGGTGTAGCGTGTAGCATGCAGAGTGTAGCGTGTAGGGTGTAGAGTGTAGCGTGTTGCGTGTAGGGTGTAGAGTGTAGCGTGTAGCGTGTAGAGTGTAGAGTGTAGCGTGTAGCGTGTAGAGTGTAGCGGGTAGGGTGTAGAGTGTAGCGAGTAGCGTGTAGGGTGTAGAGTGTAGGGTGTAGCGTGTAGGGTGAAGAGTGTAGCGTGTAGGGGGTAGGGTGTAGGGTGTAGAGTGTAGCGTGTAGGGTGTAGCGTGTAGCATGTAGCGTGTAGCGTGTAGCATGTAGAGTGTAGCGTGTAGGGTGTAGAGTGTAGCGTGTAGGGTGTAGCGTGTAGCGTGTAGCGTGCAGTGTGTAGAGTGTAGCGTATAGCGTGTAGGGTGTAGAGTGTAGGGTGTAGCATGTAGCGTGTAGAGTGTAGCGTGTAGGGTGTAGGGTGTACAGTGTAGGGTGTAGCGTGTAGCATGTAGGGTGTAGGGTGTAGCGTGTAGCGTGTACCGTGTAGCGTATAGAGTGCAGCGTGTAGGGTGTAGAGTGTAGCGTGTAGTGTGTAGCGTGTAGGGTGTAGGGTGTAGCGTGTAGGGTGTAGAGTGTAGCGTGTATGGTGTAGAGTGTAACATGTAGCGTGTAGGGTGTAGGGCGTAGCGTGTAGCGTGTACCGTGTAGCGTATAGAGTGTAGTGTGTAGGGTGTAGAGTGTAGCGTGTAGGGTGTAGAGTGTAGAGTGTAGTGTGTGGCGTGCAGGGCGTAGGGTGTAGCGTGTAGGGTGTAGGGTGTAGAGTGTAGGGTGTAGCATGTAGGGTGTAGGGTGTAGCGTGTAGGGTGTAGAGTGTAGCGTGTAGGGTGTACGGTGTAGAGTGTAGGGTATAAGCTGTAGCGTTTAGCGTGTAGAGTGTAGCGTGTAGCGTGTAGCGTGTAGCGTGTAGGGTGTAGAGTGTAGGGTGTAGAGTGTAGCGTGTAGCATGTAGCGTGTAGGGTGTAGGGTGTAGCGTGTAGGGTGTAGCATGTAGCGTGTAGCGTGTAGCATGTAGAGTAGGGTGTAGGGTGTAGGGTGTAGCGTGTAGCGTGTAGCGTGTAGCGTGTAGGGTGTAGGGTGTAGCGTGTAGGGTGTAGCATGTAGCGTGTAGCGTGTAGCATGTAGAGTAGGGTGTAGGGTGTAGGGTGTAGAGTGTAGTGTGTAGAGTGTAGAGTGTAGCGTGTAGAGTGTAAAGTGTAGCGTGTAGGGTGTAGCGTGTAGTGTGTAGCGTGTAGCGCGTAGCGTGTAGAGTGTAGGGTATAGAGTGTAGCGTGTAGAGAGTAGGGAGCAGAGTGTAGAGTGTAGCGTGCAGGGTGTAGGGTGTACAGTGTAGGGTGTAGGGTGTAGCGTGTAGCGTGTAGAGTGTAGGGAGTAGGGTGTAGGGTGTAGCGTGTAGGGTGTAGATTGTAGCGTGTAGCGTGTAGCGTGTAGGGTGTAGCGTGTAGTGTGTAGGGTGTAGCGTGTATCATGTACCGTGTAGCGTGTAGCATGTAGAGTAGGGTGTAGGGTGTAGAGTGTAGCATGTAGGGTGTAGGGTGTAGAGTGTGGGGTGTAGCATGTAGGGTGTAGGGTGTAGGGTGTAGCGTGCAGGGTGTAGAGTGTAGCGTGTAGGGTGTACGGTGTAGAGTGTAGGGTATAAGCTGTAGCGTTTAGCGTGTAGAGTGTAGCGTGTAGCGTGTAGGGTGTAGAGTGTAGGGTGTAGAGTGTAGCGTGTAGCGTGTAGCGTGTAGGGTGTAGGGTGAAGCGTGTAGGGTGTAGCATGTAGCGTGTAGCGTGTAGCATGTAGAGTAGGGTGTAGGGTGTAGGGTGTAGAGTGTAGTGTGTAGAGTGTGGAGTGTAGCGTGTAGAGTGTAAAGTGTAGCGTGTAGGGTGTAGCGTGTAGTGTGTAGCGTGTAGCGCGTAGCGTGTAGAGTGTAGGGTATAGAGTGTAGCGTGTAGAGAGTAGGGAGCAGAGTGTAGAGTGTAGCATGTAGGGTGTAGGGTGTACAGTGTAGGGTGTAGGGTGTAGCGTGTAGCGTGTAGAGTGTAGGGAGTAGGGTGTAGGGTGTAGCGTGTAGGGTGTGGAGTGTAGCGTGTAGCGTGTAGGGTGTAGCGTGTAGCGTGTAGGGTGTAGCGTGTATCATGTACCGTGTAGCGTGTAGCATGTAGAGTAGGGTGTAGGGTGTAGAGTGTAGCGTGTAGCGTGTAGTGTGTAGCGTGTAGAGTGTAAAGTGTAGCGTGTAGTGTGTAGTGTGTAGCGTGTAGCGCGTAGCGTGTAGAGTGTAGGGTATAGAGTGTAGCGTGTAGAGAGTAGGGAGTAGAGTGTAGAGTGTAGCGTGTAGGGTGTAGAGTGTAGCGAGTAGCGTGTAGTGTGTAGGGTGTAGGGTGTAGAGTGTAGGGTGTAGCGTGTAGGGTGTAGAGTGTAGCGTGTAGGGTGTAGCGTGTAGCGTGCAGGGTGTAGAGTGTAGCGTATAGCGTGTAGGGTGTAGGGTGTAGAGTGTAGGGTGTAGCGTGTAGAGTGTAGCGTGTAGCGTGTAGGGTGTAGGGTGTACAGTGTAGGGTGTAGGGTGTAGCGTGTAGAGTTTAGTGTGTGGCGTGCAGGGCATAGGGTGTAGCGTGTAGGGTGTAGAGTGTAGGGTGTAGCATGTAGGGTGTAGGGTGTAGGGTGTAGCGTGTAGGGTGTAGAGTGTAGCATGTAGGGTGTACGGTGTAGAGTGTAGGGTATAAGCTGTAGCGTTTAGCGTGTAGAGTGTAGCGTGTAGCGTGTAGGGTGTAGCGTGTAGGGTGTAGAGTGTAGGGTGCAGCGTGTAGGGTGTATCGTGTAGCGTGTAGCGTGTAGGGTGTAGGGTGTAGAGTGTAGGGTGTAGCGTGTAGGGTGTAGCGTGTAGCGTGTAGCGTGTAGGGTGTAGGGTGTGAGTGTAGGATGTAGCGTGTAGGGTGTAGCGTGTATCGTGTAGCGTGTAGAGTGTAGCGTCTAGCGTGTAGCGTATAGTGTGTAGCGTGTAGCGTGTAGATTGTAGCGTGTAGGGTGTAGGGTGTAGCGTGTAGCGTGTAGGGTGTAGGGTGTAGCGTGTAGCGTGTAGCGTGTAGAGTGTAGCATGTAGGGTGTAGCAAGTAGCGTGTACCGTGTAGGGTGTAGCGTGTAGCGTGTAGCGTGTAGAGTGTAGCATGTAGGGTGTAGCAAGTAGCGTGTATTGTGTAGGGTGTAGAGTGTAGCGTGTAGCGTGTAGGGTGTCAATTTTTCCTCTGATGAAGACGCTTGAGTAGCGTCGATACGCGTGGGGTTCAGGGCTTCCTTTGTTTTTTTCCCGAGGGACAGGACTTGGGTAACTTATCTTTACAACTGCTATGGAATTACACCTATTTACTTCATGCATGGCCTGGCATTTTTCCAAGCCTTAGGACAATGGATCCTGATTCTTTGTATTTCCACAAGGCGTCTGTATGCATACATTTATCCAAATAACTAGGATTTTGTAGTACTGCAGCATATCTATTTCCCTGATTACCTTTCTATAGGGGTCTGCTTTCATTTGCTTACCAACTGTGCGCACGCATGCTGTGTTGAACAAAATAGGATCCATGATGTATTTCTTCCAGATACTAGGCTGGAGTATATGTTTCCTGTCATAGTACTCAGGGGGTCACAGTTGGCAGTAAACAATAGGCTTCTTATATGTAGATTTGACTAAGATTGGTGTACCCGCATACCTAGCAATTTTTTCTCTCTGGTTATTTCTCCTGTCTCACATATGCTGTAAAGTATTAGCTTCCTTCATTCCCTCGGGTAAAATTACTTATGGCCTATTCAGCCATACTAGTGTTTTAAATGTTTTTAAATGTATGTTTTGCCTGGTTCTGTTTGTGGATTACTATTTTTGTACAATAAAATTGACTATTTAACGTGGATCCCATTGGTTTGCATATCCTTTTCTTTTTGTGTTTAGTGTGTAGTGTGTAGCTTAACCCTACACGCTACACGCTACACGCTACACTCTACACCCTACACGCTACACCCTACACTCTACACCGTACACTCTACACGCTACACGCTACACTCTACACCCTACACCCTAAACGCTACACGCTACACTCTACACCCTACACGCTACACTCTACACTCTACACGCTACACGCTACACTCTACACCCTACACTCTACACGCTACACGCTACACGCTACACCCTACACTCTACACGCTACACGCTACACTCTACACGCTACACGCTACATGCTACACTCTACACTCTACACCCTACACCCTACACGCTACACGCTATACTCTACACCCTACACTCTACACGCTACACGCTACACTCTACACTCTACACGCTACACGCTACACTCTACACCCTACACGCAACACGCTACACTCTATACCCTACACGCTACACTCTGCACGCTACACGCTACACCCTACACGCTATACTCTGCACGCTACACGCTACACTCTACACCATACACGCTACACCCTACACTCTACACCCTACACCCTACACGCTATACCCGACACCCTACACCCTACATGCTTCACCCTAAACGCTACACTCTACACTCTACACCCTACACCCTACACGCTGCATGCTACACCCTACACGCTACACTCTACACCCTACACTCTACACGCTACACCCTACACGCTACACGTTACACTCTACACCCTACACCCTACACGCTACACGCTACACCCTACACGCTACACGTTACACTCTACACCCTACACGCTACACTCTACACCCTGCACCCTACACGCTACAATCTACACCCTACACCCTACACGCTACACGCTACACGCTACACTCTACACCCTACACGCTACACCCTACACTCTACACCGTACACTACACGCTACACGCTACACTCTACACCCTACACCCTACACGCTACGCGCTACACTCTACACCCTACACGCTACACTCTAAACTCTACATGCTACACGCTACACTCTACACTCTACACGCTACACGCTACACCCTACACCCTACACGCTACACGCTACACTCTACAACCTACACGCTACACGCTACACTCCACACGCAACACGCTACACTCTACACCCTACACTCTACACGCTACACGCTACACTCTACACCCTACACTCTACACGCTACACGCTACACTGTACACCCTACATGCAACACGCTACACTCTACACCCTACACGCTACACTCTACACGCTACACGCTACATGCTACACTCTACACTCTACACCATACACCCTACACGCTACACACTATACTCTACACCCTACACGCTACACTCTACACGCTACACGCTACACGCTACACTCTACACGCTACACTCTACACCCTACATGCAACACGCTACACTCTACACCCTACACCCTACACGCTACACGCTACACCCTACACGCTACACGTTACACTCTACACCCTACACCCTACACACTACACCCTACACGCTACACGTTACACTCTACACCCTACACGCTACACTCTACACCCTGCTCCCTACACGCTACACGCTACACCCTACACGCTACACGCTACACCCTACACACTACACGTTACACTCTACACCCTACACTCTACACCCTACACTCTACACGCTACACTCTACACCCTACACTCTGCACTCTACACCCTACACCCTACACGCTACACTCTACACCCTACACCCTACACGCTACACACTACATGCTACACGCTACACCATACACGCTACACGCTACACCCTACACGCTACATGTTACACTCTACACCCTGCACCCTACACGCTACACGCTACACCCTACACGCTACACGCTACACCCTACACACTACACGTTACACTCTACACCCTACACTCTACACCCTACACTCTACACGCTACACTCTACACCCTACACTCTGCACTCTACACCCTACACCCTACACACTTCACGCTACACTCTACACCCTACACGCTACACGCTACACCCTACACCCTACACCCTACACGCTACAATCTACACGCTACACGCTACACCCTATACGCTAGACGCTACACTCTACACGCTACACGATACACGCTACACCCTACACGCTACACCCTACACTCTACACCCTACACCCTACACGCTACACGCTACACCCTACACGCTACACCCTACACTCTACACCCTACACCCTACACGCTACATGCTACACCCTACACGCTACACGTTACACCCTACACCCTACACTCTACACCCTACACCCTACTCTCTACACGCTATATTCTACACCCTACACGCTACACTCTACACCCTACACGCTACACGCTACACTCTACACCCTAGACGCTACACTCTATACCCTACACTCTACACGCTACACCCTACACCCTACACTCTACATGCTACACCCTACACCCTACACTCTACATGCTACACGCTACACGCTACATGCTACACGCTACACCCTACACGCTACACGCTACACACTACATGCTACACCCTACACCCTACACCCTACACGCTACACGCTACACTCTACACCCTACACGCTACACCCTACACCCTACACCCTACACGCTACACGCTACACTCTACACCCTACACGCTACACCCTACACTCTACACCCTACACGCTACACCCTACACTCTACACCCTACACGCTATACGCTACACTCTACACCCTGCACGCTACACGCTACACCCTACACGCTACACTCTACACCCTACACGCTACACCCTACACTCTACACCCTACACGCTACACGCTACACTCTACACTCTGCTCCCTACTCTCTACACGCTACACTCTATACCCTACACTCTACACGCTACGCGCTACACGCTACACACTACACGCTACACCCTACACGCTACACCCCTGTAGGGTGTACAGTGTAGGGTGTAGGGTGTAGCGTGTAGCGTGTAGAGTGTAGGGAGTAGGGTGTAGGGTGTAGCGTGTAGGGTGTAGATTGTAGCGTGTAGCGTGTAGGGTGTAGCGTGTAGCGTGTAGGGTGTAGCGTGTATCATGTACCGTGTAGCGTGTAGCATGTAGAGTAGGGTGTAGGGTGTAGAGTGTAGCATGTAGGGTGTAGGGTGTAGAGTGTAGGGTGTAGCATGTAGGGTGTAGGGTGTAGGGTGTAGCGTGCAGGGTGTAGAGTGTAGCGTGTAGGGTGTACGGTGTAGAGTGTAGGGTATAAGCTGTAGCGTTTAGCGTGTAGAGTGTAGCGTGTAGCGTGTAGCGTGTAGGGTGTAGAGTGTAGGGTGTAGAGTGTAGCGTGTAGCGTGTAGCGTGTAGGGTGTAGGGTGAAGCGTGTAGGGTGTAGCATGTAGCGTGTAGCGTGTAGCATGTAGAGTAGGGTGTAGGGTGTAGGGTGTAGAGTGTAGTGTGTAGAGTGTGGAGTGTAGCGTGTAGAGTGTAAAGTGTAGCGTGTAGGGTGTAGCGTGTAGTGTGTAGCGTGTAGCGCGTAGCGTGTAGAGTGTAGGGTATAGAGTGTAGCGTGTAGAGAGTAGGGAGCAGAGTGTAGAGTGTAGCATGTAGGGTGTAGGGTGTACAGTGTAGGGTGTAGGGTGTAGCGTGTAGCGTGTAGAGTGTAGGGAGTAGGGTGTAGGGTGTAGCGTGTAGGGTGTGGAGTGTAGCGTGTAGGGTGTAGCGTGTAGCGTGTAGGGTGTAGCGTGTATCATGTACCGTGTAGCGTGTAGCATGTAGAGTAGGGTGTAGGGTGTAGAGTGTAGCGTGTAGCGTGTAGTGTGTAGCGTGTAGAGTGTAAAGTGTAGCGTGTAGTGTGTAGTGTGTAGCGTGTAGCGCGTAGCGTGTAGAGTGTAGGGTATAGAGTGTAGCGTGTAGAGAGTAGGGAGTAGAGTGTAGAGTGTAGCGTGTAGGGTGTAGAGTGTAGCGAGTAGCGTGTAGTGTGTAGGGTGTAGGGTGTAGAGTGTAGGGTGTAGCGTGTAGGGTGTAGAGTGTAGCATGTAGGGTGTAGCGTGTAGCGTGCAGGGTGTAGAGTATAGCGTGTAGGGTGTAGGGTGTAGAGTGTAGGGTGTAGCGTGTAGAGTGTAGCGTGTAGCGTGTAGGGTGTAGGGTGTACAGTGTAGGGTGTAGGGTGTAGCGTGTAGAGTTTAGTGTGTGGCGTGCAGGGCATAGGGTGTAGCGTGTAGGGTGTAGAGTGTAGGGTGTAGCATGTAGGGTGTAGGGTGTAGGGTGTAGCGTGTAGGGTGTAGAGTGTAGCATGTAGGGTGTACGGTGTAGAGTGTAGGGTATAAGCTGTAGCGTTTAGCGTGTAGAGTGTAGCGTGTAGCGTGTAGGGTGTAGCGTGTAGGGTGTAGAGTGTAGGGTGCAGCGTGTAGGGTGTATCGTGTAGCGTGTAGCGTGTAGGGTGTAGGGTGTAGAGTGTAGGGTGTAGCGTGTAGGGTGTAGCGTGTAGCGTGTAGCGTGTAGGGTGTAGGGTGTAGAGTGTAGGATGTAGCGTGTAGGGTGTAGCGTGTATCGTGTAGCGTGTAGAGTGTAGCGTCTAGCGTGTAGCGTATAGTGTGTAGCGTGTAGCGTGTAGATTGTAGCGTGTAGGGTGTAGGGTGTAGGGTGTAGCGTGTAGCGTGTAGGGTGTAGGGTGTAGGGTGTAGCGTGTAGAGTGTAGCATGTAGGGTGTAGCAAGTAGCGTGTACCGTGTAGGGTGTAGCGTGTAGCGTGTAGCGTGTAGAGTGTAGCATGTGGGGTGTAGCAAGTAGCGTGTACCGTGTAGGGTGTAGCGTGTAGCGTGTAGCGTGTAGAGTGTAGCATGTAGGGTGTAGAGTGTAGCGTGTAGCGTGTAGGGTGTAGCGTGTAGCGTGTAGGGTGTAGCGTGTATCATGTACCGTGTAGCGTGTAGCATGTAGAGTAGGGTGTAGGGTGTAGAGTGTAGCGTGTAGCGTGTAGTGTGTAGCGTGTAGAGTGTAAAGTGTAGCGTGTAGTGTGTAGTGTGTAGCGTGTAGCGCGTAGCGTGTAGAGTGTAGGGTATAGAGTGTAGCGTGTAGAGAGTAGGGAGTAGAGTGTAGAGTGTAGCGTGTAGGGTGTAGAGTGTAGCGAGTAGCGTGTAGTGTGTAGGGTGTAGGGTGTAGAGTGTAGGGTGTAGCGTGTAGGGTGTAGAGTGTAGCGTGTAGGGTGTAGCGTGTTGCGTGCAGGGTGTAGAGTGTAGCGTATAGCGTGTAGGGTGTAGGGTGTAGAGTGTAGGGTGTAGCGTGTAGAGTAGCGTGTAGCGTGTAGGGTGTAGGGTGTACAGTGTAGGGTGTAGGGTGTAGCGTGTAGAGTTTAGTGTGTGGCGTGCAGGGCATAGGGTGTAGCGTGTAGGGTGTAGAGTGTAGGGTGTAGCATGTAGGGTGTAGGGTGTAGGGTGTAGCGTGTAGGGTGTAGAGTGTAGCATGTAGGGTGTACGGTGTAGAGTGTAGGGTATAAGCTGTAGCGTTTAGCGTGTAGAGTGTAGCGTGTAGCGTGTAGGGTGTAGCGTGTAGGGTGTAGAGTGTAGGGTGCAGCGTGTAGGGTGTATCGTGTAGCGTGTAGCGTGTAGGGTGTAGGGTGTAGAGTGTAGGGTGTAGCGTGTAGGGTGTAGCGTGTAGCGTGTAGCGTGTAGTGTGTAGGGTGTAGAGTGTAGGATGTAGCGTGTAGGGTGTAGCGTGTATCGTGTAGCGTGTAGAGTGTAGCGTCTAGCGTGTAGCGTATAGTGTGTAGCGTGTAGCGTGTAGATTGTAGCGTGTAGGGTGTAGGGTGTAGGGTGTAGCGTGTAGCGTGTAGGGTGTAGGGTGTAGCGTGTAGCGTGTAGCGTGTAGAGTGTAGCATGTAGGGTGTAGCAAGTAGCGTGTACCGTGTAGGGTGTAGCGTGTAGCGTGTAGCGTGTAGAGTGTAGCATGTAGGGTGTAGCAAGTAGCGTGTATTGTGTAGGGTGTAGAGTGTAGCGTGTAGCGTGTAGGGTGTCAATTTTTCCTCTGATGAAGACGCTTGAGTAGCGTCGATACGCGTGGGGTTCAGGGCTTCCTTTGTTTTTTTCCCGAGGGACAGGACTTGGGTAACTTATCTTTACAACTGCTATGGAATTACACCTATTTACTTCATGCATGGCCTGGCATTTTTCCAAGCCTTAGGACAATGGATCCTGATTCTTTGTATTTCCACAAGGCGTCTGTATGCATACATTTATCCAAATAACTAGGATTTTGTAGTACTGCAGCATACCTATTTCCCTGATTACCTTTCTATAGGGGTCTGCTTTCATTTGCTTACCAACTGTGCGCACGCATGCTGTGTTGAACAAAATAGGATCCATGATGTATTTCTTCCAGATACTAGGCTGGAGTATATGTTTCCTGTCATAGTACTCAGGGGGTCACAGTTGGCAGTAAACAATAGGCTTCTTATATGTAGATTTGACTAAGATTGGTGTACCCGCATACCTAGCAATTTTTTCTCTCTGGTTATTTCTCCTGTCTCACATATGCTGTAAAGTATTAGCTTCCTTCATTCCCTCGGGTAAAATTACTTATGGCCTATTCAGCCATACTAGTGTTTTAAATGTTTTTAAATGTATGTTTTGCCTGGTTCTGTTTGTGGATTACTATTTTTGTACAATAAAATTGACTATTTAACGTGGATCCCATTGGTTTGCATATCCTTTTCTTTTTGTGTTTAGTGTGTAGTGTGCAGCTTAACCCTACACGCTACACGCTACACGCTACACTCTACACCCTACACGCTACACCCTACACTCTACACCGTACACTCTACACGCTACACGCTACACTCTACACCCTACACCCTAAACGCTACACGCTACACTCTACACCCTACACGCTACACTCTACACTCTACACGCTACACGCTACACTCTACACCCTACACTCTACACGCTACACGCTACACGCTACACCCTACACTCTACACGCTACACGCTACACTCTACACGCTACACGCTACATGCTACACTCTACACTCTACACCCTACACCCTACACGCTACACGCTATACTCTACACCCTACACTCTACACGCTACACGCTACACTCTACACTCTACACGCTACACGCTACACTCTACACCCTACACGCAACACGCTACACTCTATACCCTACACGCTACACTCTGCACGCTACACGCTACACCGTACACGCTATACTCTGCACGCTACACGCTACACTCTACACCATACACGCTACACCCTACACTCTACACCCTACACCCTACACGCTATACCCGACACCCTACACCCTACATGCTTCACCCTAAACGCTACACTCTACACTCTACACCCTACACCCTACACGCTACATGCTACACCCTACACGCTACACTCTACACCCTACACTCTACACGCTACACACTACACGCTACACGCTACACCCTACACGCTACACGCTACACCCTACACGCTACACGTTACACTCTACACCCTACACCCTACACGCTACACGCTACACCCTACACGCTACACGTTACACTCTACACCCTACACGCTACACTCTACACCCTGCACCCTACACGCTACAATCTACACCCTACACCCTACACGCTACACGCTACACGCTACACTCTACACCCTACACGCTACACCCTACACTCTACACCGTACACTACACGCTACACGCTACACTCTACACCCTACACCCTACACGCTACGCGCTACACTCTACACCCTACACGCTACACTCTAAACTCTACATGCTACACGCTACACTCTACACTCTACACGCTACACGCTACACTCTACAACCTACACGCTACACGCTACACTCCACACGCAACACGCTACACTCTACACCCTACACTCTACACGCTACACGCTACACTCTACACCCTACACTCTACACGCTACACGCTACACTGTACACCCTACATGCAACACGCTACACTCTACACCCTACACGCTACACTCTACACGCTACACGCTACATGCTACACTCTACACTCTACACCATACACCCTACACGCTACACACTATACTCTACACCCTACACGCTACACTCTACACGCTACACGCTACACGCTACACTCTACACGCTACACTCTACACCCTACATGCAACACGCTACACTCTGCACCCTACACCCTACACGCTACACGCTACACCCTACACGCTACACGTTACACTCTACACCCTACACCCTACACACTACACCCTACACGCTACACGTTACACTCTACACCCTACACGCTACACTCTACACCCTGCTCCCTACACGCTACACGCTACACCCTACACGCTACACGCTACACCCTACACACTACACGTTACACTCTACACCCTACACTCTACACCCTACACTCTACACGCTACACTCTACACCCTACACTCTGCACTCTACACCCTACACCCTACACGCTACACTCTACACCCTACACCCTACACGCTACACACTACACGCTACACGCTACACCATACACGCTACACGCTACACCCTACACCCTACACCCTACACGCTACAATCTACACGCTACACGCTACACCCTATACGCTAGACGCTACACTCTACACGCTACACGATACACGCTACACCCTACACGCTACACCCTACACTCTACACCCTACACCCTACACGCTACACGCTACACCCTACACGCTACACCCTACACTCTACACCCTACACCCTACACGCTACATGCTACACCCTACTCTCTACACGCTATATTCTACACCCTACACGCTACACTCTATACCCTACACTCTACACGCTACACCCTACACCCTACACTCTACATGCTACACCCTACACCCTACACTCTACATGCTACACGCTACACGCTACATGCTACACGCTACACCCTACACGCTACACGCTACACACTACATGCTACACCCTACACCCTACACCCTACACGCTACACGCTACACTCTACACCCTACACGCTACACCCTACACCCTACACCCTACACGCTACACGCTACACTCTACACCCTACACGCTACACCCTACACTCTACACCCTACACGCTACACCCTACACTCTACACCCTACACGCTATACGCTACACTCTACACCCTGCACGCTACACGCTAAACGCTACACCCTACACGCTACAAATTACACTCTAAACCCTACACTCTACATCCTACACCCTACACTCTACACCCTACACGCTACACTCTACACTCTACACCCTACACCCTACATGCTACACGCTACACGCTACACTCTACACCCTACACGCTACACGCTACACCCTACAAGCTAAACGCTACAAACTACACGCTACATATTACACTCTACACCCTAGCGTGTAGCGTGTAGGGTGTAGAGTGTAGCGTGTAGCATGTAGCGTGTAGGGTGTATGGTGTAGAGTGTAGCATGTAGCGTGTAGGGTGTAGAGTGTAGCGTGTAGGGTGTAGAGTGTAGCATGTAGCGTGTAGGGTGTAGGGTGTAGAGTGTAGAGTGTAGCATGTAGCATGTAGATTGTAGGGTGTACCGTGTAGGGTGTAGAGTGTAGCATGTAGGGTGTAGGGTGTAGAGTGAAGGGTGTAGCGTGTAGAGTGTAGCGTGTAGCGTGTACGGTGTAGGGTGTAGAGTGTAGGGTGTAGCGTGTAGCGTGTAGCTTGTAGGGTGTAGAGTGTAGCGTGTAGCGTGTAGGCTGTAGCGTGTAGGGTGTAGCATGTATCGTGTAGGGTGTAGAGTGTAGCATGTAGCGTGTAGAGTGTAGGGTGTAGCATGTAGCGTGTGTAGGGAGTAGGGTGTAGAGTGTAGCGTGTAGCGTGTAGGGTGTAGAGTGTAGGGTGTAGGGTGTAGAGTGTAGCGTATAGCGTGTAGGGTGTAGGATGTAGAGTGTAGCGTGTAGGGTGTAGAGTGTAGCGTGTAGAGTGTAGCATGTAGCGTGTAGGGTGTAGAGTGTAGAGTGTAGCGTGTAGGGTGAAGCATGTAGGGTGTAGGGTGTCGGGTATAGCGTGTAGGGTGTAGGGTGTAGAGTGTAGGGTGTAGCGTGTATGGTGTAGAGTGTAGCGTGTAGCGTGTAGAGTGTAGCGTGTAGGGTGTAGGGTGTAGCGTGTAGCATGCAGAGTGTAGCGTGTAGGGTGTAGAGTGTAGCGTGTTGCGTGTAGGGTGTAGAGTGTAGCGTGTAGCGTGTAGAGTGTAGAGTGTAGCGTGTAGCGTGTAGAGTGTAGCGGGTAGGGTGTAGAGTGTAGCGAGTAGCGTGTAGGGTGTAGGGTGTAGAGTGTAGGGTGTAGCGTGTAGGGTGAAGTGTAGCGTGTAGGGGGTAGGGTGTAGGGTGTAGACTGTAGCGTGTAGGGTGTAGCGTGTAGCATGTAGCGTGTAGCGTGTAGCATGTAGAGTGTAGCGTGTAGGGTGTAGAGTGTAGCGTGTAGGGTGTAGCGTGTAGCGTGTAGCGTGCAGTGTGTAGAGTGTAGCGTATAGCGTGTAGGGTGTAGAGTGTAGGGTGTAGCATGTAGCGTGTAGAGTGTAGCGTGTAGGGTGTAGGGTGTACAGTGTAGGGTGTAGCGTGTAGCATGTAGGGTGTAGGGTGTAGCGTGTAGCGTGTACCGTGTAGCGTATAGAGTGCAGCGTGTAGGGTGTAGAGTGTAGCGTGTAGTGTGTAGCGTGTAGGGTGTAGGGTGTAGCGTGTAGGGTGTAGAGTGTAGCATGTAGGGTGTAGAGTGTAACATGTAGCGTGTAGGGTGTAGGGCGTAGCGTGTAGCGTGTACCGTGTAGCGTATAGAGTGTAGTGTGTAGGGTGTAGAGTGTAGCGTGTAGGGTGTAGAGTGTAGCGTGTAGCATGTAGCGTGTAGCGTGTAGAGTGTAGTGTGTAGGGTGTAGCGTGTAGAGTGTAGTGTGTGGCGTGCAGGGCGTAGGGTGTAGCGTGTAGGGTGTAGGGTGTAGAGTGTAGGGTGTAGCATGTAGGGTGTAGGGTGTAGGGTGTAGCGTGTAGGGTGTAGAGTGTAGCGTGTAGGGTGTACGGTGTAGAGTGTAGGGTATAAGCTGTAGCGTTTAGCGTGTAGCGTGTAGCGTGTAGCGTGTAGGGTGTAGAGTGTAGGGTGTAGAGTGTAGCGTGTAGCGTGTAGCGTGTAGGGTGTAGGGTGTAGCGTGTAGGGTGTAGCATGTAGCATGTAGCGTGTAGCATGTAGAGTAGGGTGTAGGGTGTAGGGTGTAGAGTGTAGTGTGTAGAGTGTAGAGTGTAGCGTGTAGAGTGTAAAGTGTAGCGTGTAGGGTGTAGGGAGCAGAGTGTAGAGTGTAGCGTGCAGGGTGTAGGGTGTACAGTGTAGGGTGTAGGGTGTAGCGTGTAGCGTGTAGGGAGTAGGGTGTAGGGTGTAGCGTGTAGGGTGTAGATTGTAGCGTGTAGCGTGTAGCGTGTAGGGTGTAGCGTGTAGCGTGTAGGGTGTAGCGTGTATCATGTACCGTGTAGCGTGTAGCATGTAGAGTAGGGTGTAGGGTGTAGAGTGTAGCATGTAGGGTGTAGGGTGTAGAGTGTAGGGTGTAGCATGTAGGGTGTAGGGTGTAGGGTGTAGCGTGCAGGGTGTAGAGTGTAGCGTGTAGGGTGTACGGTGTAGAGTGTAGGGTATAAGCTGTAGCGTTTAGCGTGTAGAGTGTAGCGTGTAGCGTGTAGCGTGTAGGGTGTAGAGTGTAGGGTGTAGAGTGTAGCGTGTAGCGTGTAGCGTGTAGGGTGTAGGGTGAAGCGTGTAGGGTGTAGCATGTAGCGTGTAGCGTGTAGCATGTAGAGTAGGGTGTAGGGTGTAGGGTGTAGAGTGTAGTGTGTAGAGTGTGGAGTGTAGCGTGTAGAGTGTAAAGTGTAGCGTGTAGGGTGTAGGGAGCAGAGTGTAGTGTAGCGTGCAGGGTGTAGGGTGTACATTGTAGGGTGTAGGGTGTAGCGTGTAGCGTGTAGAGTGTAGGGAGTAGGGTGTAGGGTGTAGCGTGTAGGGTGTAGAGTGTGGAGTGTAGCGTGTAGAGTGTAAAGTGTAGCGTGTAGGGTGTAGCGTGTAGTGTGTAGCGTGTAGCGCGTAGCGTGTAGAGTGTAGGGTATAGAGTGTAGCGTGTAGAGAGTAGGGAGCAGAGTGTAGAGTGTAGCATGTAGGGTGTAGGGTGTACAGTGTAGGGAGTAGGGTGTAGGGTGTAGCGTGTAGGGTGTAGAGTGTAGCGTGTAGCGTGTAGGGTGTAGCGTGTAGCGTGTAGGGTGTAGCGTGTATCATGTACCGTGTAGCGTGTAGCATGTAGAGTAGGGTGTAGGGTGTAGAGTGTAGCGTGTAGCGTGTAGTGTGTAGCGTGTAGAGTGTAAAGTGTAGCGTGTAGTGTGTAGTGTGTAGCGTGTAGCGCGTAGCGTGTAGAGTGTAGGGTATAGAGTGTAGCGTGTAGAGAGTAGGGAGTAGAGTGTAGAGTGTAGCGTGTAGGGTGTAGAGTGTAGCGAGTAGCGTGTAGTGTGTAGGGTGTAGGGTGTAGAGTGTAGGGTGTAGCGTGTAGGGTGTAGAGTGTAGCGTGTAGGGTGTAGCGTGTAGCGTGCAGGGTGTAGAGTGTAGCGTATAGCGTGTAGGGTGTGGGGTGTAGAGTGTAGGGTGTAGCGTGTAGAGTGTAGCGTGTAGCGTGTAGGGTGTAGGGTGTACAGTGTAGGGTGTAGGGTGTAGCGTGTAGAGTTTAGTGTGTGGCGTGCAGGGCATAGGGTGTAGCGTGTAGGGTGTAGAGTGTAGGGTGTAGCATGTAGGGTGTAGGGTGTAGGGTGTAGCGTGTAGGGTGTAGAGTGTAGCATGTAGGGTGTACGGTGTAGAGTGTAGGGTATAAGCTGTAGCGTTTAGCGTGTAGAGTGTAGCGTGTAGCGTGTAGGGTGTAGCGTGTAGGGTGTAGAGTGTAGGGTGCAGCGTGTAGGGTGTATCGTGTAGCGTGTAGCGTGTAGGGTGTAGGGTGTAGAGTGTAGGGTGTAGCGTGTAGGGTGTAGCGTGTAGCGTGTAGCGTGTAGGGTGTAGGGTGTGAGTGTAGGATGTAGCGTGTAGGGTGTAGCGTGTATCGTGTAGCGTGTAGAGTGTAGCGTCTAGCGTGTAGCGTATAGTGTGTAGCGTGTAGCGTGTAGATTGTAGCGTGTAGGGTGTAGGGTGTAGCGTGTAGCGTGTAGGGTGTAGGGTGTAGCGTGTAGCGTGTAGCGTGTAGAGTGTAGCATGTAGGGTGTAGCAAGTAGCGTGTACCGTGTAGGGTGTAGCGTGTAGCGTGTAGCGTGTAGAGTGTAGCATGTAGGGTGTAGCAAGTAGCGTGTATTGTGTAGGGTGTAGAGTGTAGCGTGTAGCGTGTAGGGTGTCAATTTTTCCTCTGATGAAGACGCTTGAGTAGCGTCGATACGCGTGGGGTTCAGGGCTTCCTTTGTTTTTTTCCCGAGGGACAGGACTTGGGTAACTTATCTTTACAACTGCTATGGAATTACACCTATTTACTTCATGCATGGCCTGGCATTTTTCCAAGCCTTAGGACAATGGATCCTGATTCTTTGTATTTCCACAAGGCGTCTGTATGCATACATTTATCCAAATAACTAGGATTTTGTAGTACTGCAGCATACCTATTTCCCTGATTACCTTTCTATAGGGGTCTGCTTTCATTTGCTTACCAACTGTGCGCACGCATGCTGTGTTGAACAAAATAGGATCCATGATGTATTTCTTCCAGATACTAGGCTGGAGTATATGTTTCCTGTCATAGTACTCAGGGGGTCACAGTTGGCAGTAAACAATAGGCTTCTTATATGTAGATTTGACTAAGATTGGTGTACCCGCATACCTAGCAATTTTTTCTCTCTGGTTATTTCTCCTGTGTCACATATGCTGTAAAGTATTAGCTTCCTTCATTCCCTCGGGTAAAATTACTTATGGCCTATTCAGCCATACTAGTGTTTTAAATGTTTTTAAATGTATGTTTTGCCTGGTTCTGTTTGTGGATTACTATTTTTGTACAATAAAATTGACTATTTAACGTGGATCCCATTGGTTTGCATATCCTTTTCTTTTTGTGTTTAGTGTGTAGTGTGTAGCTTAACCCTACACGCTACACGCTACACGCTACACTCTACACCCTACACGCTACACCCTACACTCTACACCGTACACTCTACACGCTACACGCTACACTCTACACCCTACACCCTAAACGCTACACGCTACACTCTACACCCTACACGCTACACTCTACACTCTACACGCTACACGCTACTCTACACCCTACACTCTACACGCTACACGCTACACGCTACACCCTACACTCTACACGCTACACGCTACACTCTACACGCTACACGCTACATGCTACACTCTACACTCTACACCCTACACCCTACACGCTACACGCTATACTCTACACCCTACACTCTACACGCTACACGCTACACTCTACACTCTACACGCTACACGCTACACTCTACACCCTACACGCAACACGCTACACTCTATACCCTACACGCTACACTCTGCACGCTACACGCTACACCGTACACGCTATACTCTGCACGCTACACGCTACACTCTACACCATACACGCTACACCCTACACTCTACACCCTACACCCTACACGCTATACCCGACACCCTACACCCTACATGCTTCACCCTAAACGCTACACTCTACACTCTACACCCTACACCCTACACGCTACATGCTACACCCTACACGCTACACTCTACACCCTACACTCTACACGCTACACACTACACGCTACACGCTACACCCTACACGCTACACGCTACACCCTACACGCTACACGTTACACTCTACACCCTACACCCTACACGCTACACGCTACACCCTACACGCTACACGTTACACTCTACACCCTACACGCTACACTCTACACCCTGCACCCTACACGCTACAATCTACACCCTACACCCTACACGCTACACGCTACACGCTACACGCTACACTCTACACCCTACACGCTACACCCTACACTCTACACCGTACACTACACGCTACACGCTACACTCTACACCCTACACCCTACACGCTACGCGCTACACTCTACACCCTACACGCTACACTCTAAACTCTACATGCTACACGCTACACTCTACACTCTACACGCTACACGCTACACCCTACACCCTACACCCTACACGCTACACTCTACAACCTACACGCTACACGCTACACTCCACACGCAACACGCTACACTCTACACCCTACACTCTACACGCTACACGCTACACTCTACACCCTACACTCTACACGCTACACGCTACACTGTACACCCTACATGCAACACGCTACACTCTACACCCTACACGCTACACTCTACACGCTACACGCTACATGCTACACTCTACACTCTACACCATACACCCTACACGCTACACACTATACTCTACACCCTACACGCTACACTCTACACGCTACACGCTACACGCTACACTCTACACGCTACACTCTACACCCTACATGCAACACGCTACACTCTACACCCTACACCCTACACGCTACACGCTACACCCTACACGCTACACGTTACACTCTACACCCTACACACTACACCCTACACGCTACACGTTACACTCTACACCCTACACGCTACACTCTACACCCTGCTCCCTACACGCTACACGCTACACCCTACACGCTACACGCTACACCCTACACACTACACGTTACACTCTACACCCTACACTCTACACCCTACACTCTACACGCTACACTCTACACCCTACACTCTGCACTCTACACCCTACACCCTACACGCTACACTCTACACCCTACACCCTACACGCTACACACTACAAGCTACACGCTACACCATACACGCTACACGCTACACCCTACACCCTACACCCTACACGCTACAATCTACACGCTACACGCTACACCCTATACGCTAGACGCTACACTCTACACGCTACACGATACACGCTACACCCTACACGCTACACCCTACACTCTACACCCTACACCCTACACGCTACACGCTACACCCTACACGCTACACCCTACACTCTACACCCTACACCCTACACGCTACATGCTACACCCTACTCTCTACACGCTATATTCTACACCCTACACGCTACACTCTATACCCTACACTCTACACGCTACACCCTACACCCTACACTCTACATGCTACACCCTACACCCTACACTCTACATGCTACACGCTACACGCTACATGCTACACGCTACACCCTACACGCTACACGCTACACACTACATGCTACACCCTACACCCTACACCCTACACGCTACACGCTACACTCTACACCCTACACGCTACACCCTACACCCTACACCCTACACGCTACACGCTACACTCTACACCCTACACGCTACACCCTACACTCTACACCCTACACGCTACACCCTACACTCTACACCCTACACGCTATACGCTACACTCTACACCCTGCACGCTACACGCTACACCCTACACGCTACACTCTACACCCTACACGCTACACCCTACACTCTACACCCTACACGCTACACGCTACACTCTACACCCTACACGCTACACCCTACACTCCACACCCTACACCCTACATGCTACACGCTACACCCTACACGCTACAAATTACACTCTAAACCCTACACTCTACATCCTACACCCTACACTCTACACCCTACACGCTACACTCTACACTCTACACCCTACACCCTACATGCTACACGCTACACGCTACACTCTACACCCTACACGCTACACGCTACACCCTACAAGCTAAACGCTACAAACTACACGCTACATATTACACTCTACACCCTAGCGTGTAGCGTGTAGGGTGTAGAGTGTAGCGTGTAGCATGTAGCGTGTAGGGTGTATGGTGTAGAGTGTAGCATGTAGCGTGTAGGGTGTAGAGTGTAGCGTGTAGGGTGTAGAGTGTAGCATGTAGCGTGTAGGGTGTAGGGTGTAGCGTGTACGGTGTAGGGTGTAGAGTGTAGGGTGTAGCGTGTAGCGTGTAGCTTGTAGGGTGTAGAGTGTAGCGTGTAGCGTGTAGGCTGTAGCGTGTAGGGTGTAGCATGTATCGTGTAGGGTGTAGAGTGTAGCATGTAGCGTGTAGAGTGTAGGGTGTAGCATGTAGCGTGTGTAGGGAGTAGGGTGTAGAGTGTAGCGTGTAGCGTGTAGGGTGTAGAGTGTAGGGTGTAGGGTGTAGAGTGTAGCGTATAGCGTGTAGGGTGTAGGATGTAGAGTGTAGCGTGTAGGGTGTAGAGTGTAGCGTGTAGAGTGTAGCATGTAGCGTGTAGGGTGTAGAGTGTAGAGTGTAGCGTGTAGGGTGAAGCATGTAGGGTGTAGGGTGTCGGGTATAGCGTGTAGGGTGTAGGGTGTAGAGTGTAGGGTGTAGCGTGTATGGTGTAGAGTGTAGCGTGTAGCGTGTAGAGTGTAGCGTGTAGGGTGTAGGGTGTAGCGTGTAGCATGCAGAGTGTAGCGTGTAGGGTGTAGAGTGTAGCGTGTTGCGTGTAGGGTGTAGAGTGTAGCGTGTAGCGTGTAGAGTGTAGAGTGTAGCGTGTAGCGTGTAGAGTGTAGCGGGTAGGGTGTAGAGTGTAGCGAGTAGCGTGTAGGGGGTAGGGTGTAGGGTGTAGACTGTAGCGTGTAGGGTGTAGCGTGTAGCATGTAGCGTGTAGCGTGTAGCATGTAGAGTGTAGCGTGTAGGGTGTAGAGTGTAGCGTGTAGGGTGTAGCGTGTAGCGTGTAGCGTGCAGTGTGTAGAGTGTAGCGTATAGCGTGTAGGGTGTAGAGTGTAGGGTGTAGCATGTAGCGTGTAGAGTGTAGCGTGTAGGGTGTAGGGTGTACAGTGTAGGGTGTAGCGTGTAGCATGTAGGGTGTAGGGTGTAGCGTGTAGCGTGTACCGTGTAGCGTATAGAGTGCAGCGTGTAGGGTGTAGAGTGTAGCGTGTAGTGTGTAGCGTGTAGGGTGTAGGGTGTAGCGTGTAGGGTGTAGAGTGTAGCATGTAGGGTGTAGAGTGTAACATGTAGCGTGTAGGGTGTAGGGCGTAGCGTGTAGCGTGTACCGTGTAGCGTATAGAGTGTAGTGTGTAGGGTGTAGAGTGTAGCGTGTAGGGTGTAGAGTGTAGCGTGTAGCATGTAGCGTGTAGCGTGTAGAGTGTAGTGTGTAGGGTGTAGCGTGTAGAGTGTAGTGTGTGGCGTGCAGGGCGTAGGGTGTAGCGTGTAGGGTGTAGGGTGTAGAGTGTAGGGTGTAGCATGTAGGGTGTAGGGTGTAGGGTGTAGCGTGTAGGGTGTAGAGTGTAGCGTGTAGGGTGTACGGTGTAGAGTGTAGGGTATAAGCTGTAGCGTTTAGCGTGTAGAGTGTAGCGTGTAGCGTGTAGCGTGTAGGGTGTAGAGTGTAGGGTGTAGAGTGTAGCGTGTAGCGTGTAGGGTGTAGGGTGTAGCGTGTAGGGTGTAGCATGTAGCGTGTAGCGTGTAGCATGTAGAGTAGGGTGTAGGGTGTAGGGTGTAGAGTGTAGTGTGTAGAGTGTAGAGTGTAGCGTGTAGAGTGTAAAGTGTAGCGTGTAGGGTGTAGGGAGCAGAGTGTAGAGTGTAGCGTGCAGGGTGTAGGGTGTACAGTGTAGGGTGTAGGGTGTAGCGTGTAGCGTGTAGAGTGTAGGGAGTAGGGTGTAGGGTGTAGCGTGTAGGGTGTAGATTGTAGCGTGTAGCGTGTAGCGTGTAGGGTGTAGCGTGTAGCGTGTAGGGTGTAGCGTGTATCATGTACCGTGTAGCGTGTAGCATGTAGAGTAGGGTGTAGGGTGTAGAGTGTAGCATGTAGGGTGTAGGGTGTAGAGTGTAGGGTGTAGCATGTAGGGTGTAGGGTGTAGGGTGTAGCGTGCAGGGTGTAGAGTGTAGCGTGTAGGGTGTACGGTGTAGAGTGTAGGGTATAAGCTGTAGCGTTTAGCGTGTAGAGTGTAGCGTGTAGCGTGTAGCGTGTAGGGTGTAGAGTGTAGGGTGTAGAGTGTAGCGTGTAGCGTGTAGCGTGTAGGGTGTAGGGTGAAGCGTGTAGGGTGTAGCATGTAGCGTGTAGCGTGTAGCATGTAGAGTAGGGTGTAGGGTGTAGGGTGTAGAGTGTAGTGTGTAGAGTGTGGAGTGTAGAGTGTAAAGTGTAGCGTGTAGGGTGTAGGGAGCAGAGTGTAGAGTGTAGCGTGCAGGGTGTAGGGTGTACATTGTAGGGTGTAGGGTGTAGCGTGTAGCGTGTAGAGTGTAGGGAGTAGGGTGTAGGGTGTAGCGTGTAGGGTGTAGATTGTAGCGTGTAGCGTGTAGCGTGTAGCGTGTAGGGTGTAGCGTGTATCATGTACCGTGTAGCGTGTAGCATGTAGAGTAGGGTGTAGGGTGTAGAGTGTAGCATGTAGGGTGTAGGGTGTAGAGTGTAGGGTGTAGCATGTAGGGTGTAGGGTGTAGGGTGTAGCGTGCAGGGTGTAGAGTGTAGCGTGTAGGGTGTACGGTGTAGAGTGTAGGGTATAAGCTGTAGCGTTTAGCGTGTAGAGTGTAGCGTGTAGCGTGTAGCGTGTAGGGTGTAGAGTGTAGGGTGTAGAGTGTAGCGTGTAGCGTGTAGCGTGTAGGGTGTAGGGTGAAGCGTGTAGTGTGTAGCATGTAGCGTGTAGCGTGTAGCATGTAGAGTAGGGTGTAGGGTGTAGGGTGTAGAGTGTAGTGTGTAGAGTGTGGAGTGTAGCGTGTAGAGTGTAAAGTGTAGCGTGTAGGGTGTAGCGTGTAGTGTGTAGCGTGTAGCGCGTAGCGTGTAGAGTGTAGGGTATAGAGTGTAGCGTGTAGAGAGTAGGGAGCAGAGTGTAGAGTGTAGCATGTAGGGTGTAGGGTGTACAGTGTAGGGAGTAGGGTGTAGGGTGTAGCGTGTAGGGTGTAGAGTGTAGCGTGTAGCGTGTAGGGTGTAGCGTGTAGCGTGTAGGGTGTAGCGTGTATCATGTACCGTGTAGCGTGTAGCATGTAGAGTAGGGTGTAGGGTGTAGAGTGTAGCGTGTAGCGTGTAGTGTGTAGCGTGTAGAGTGTAAAGTGTAGCGTGTAGTGTGTAGTGTGTAGCGTGTAGCGCGTAGCGTGTAGAGTGTAGGGTATAGAGTGTAGCGTGTAGAGAGTAGGGAGTAGAGTGTAGAGTGTAGCGTGTAGGGTGTAGAGTGTAGCGAGTAGCGTGTAGTGTGTAGGGTGTAGGGTGTAGAGTGTAGGGTGTAGCGTGTAGGGTGTAGAGTGTAGCGTGTAGGGTGTAGCGTGTAGCGTGCAGGGTGTAGAGTGTAGCGTATAGCGTGTAGGGTGTAGGGTGTAGAGTGTAGGGTGTAGCGTGTAGAGTGTAGCGTGTAGCGTGTAGGGTGTAGGGTGTACAGTGTAGGGTGTAGGGTGTAGCGTGTAGAGTTTAGTGTGTGGCGTGCAGGGCATAGGGTGTAGCGTGTAGGGTGTAGAGTGTAGGGTGTAGCATGTAGGGTGTAGGGTGTAGGGTGTAGCGTGTAGGGTGTAGAGTGTAGCATGTAGGGTGTACGGTGTAGAGTGTAGGGTATAAGCTGTAGCGTTTAGCGTGTAGAGTGTAGCGTGTAGCGTGTAGGGTGTAGCGTGTAGGGTGTAGAGTGTAGGGTGCAGCGTGTAGGGTGTATCGTGTAGCGTGTAGCGTGTAAGGTGTAGGGTGTAGAGTGTAGGGTGTAGCGTGTAGGGTGTAGCGTGTAGCGTGTAGCGTGTAGGGTGTAGGGTGTAGAGTGTAGGATGTAGCGTGTAGGGTGTAGCGTGTATCGTGTAGCGTGTAGAGTGTAGCGTCTAGCGTGTAGCGTATAGTGTGTAGCGTGTAGCGTGTAGATTGTAGCGTGTAGGGTGTAGGGTGTAGGGTGTAGCGTGTAGCGTGTAGGGTGTAGGGTGTAGCGTGTAGCGTGTAGCGTGTAGAGTGTAGCATGTAGGGTGTAGCAAGTAGCGTGTACCGTGTAGGGTGTAGCGTGTAGCGTGTAACGTGTAGAGTGTAGCATGTAGGGTGTAGCAAGTAGCGTGTATTGTGTAGGGTGTAGAGTGTAGCGTGTAGCGTGTAGGGTGTCAATTTTTCCTCTGATGAAGACGCTTGAGTAGCGTCGATACGCGTGGGGTTCAGGGCTTCCTTTGTTTTTTTCCCGAGGGACAGGACTTGGGTAACTTATCTTTACAACTGCTATGGAATTACACCTATTTACTTCATGCATGGCCTGGCATTTTTCCAAGCCTTAGGACAATGGATCCTGATTCTTTGTATTTCCACAAGGCGTCTGTATGCATACATTTATCCAAATAACTAGGATTTTGTAGTACTGCAGCATACCTATTTCCCTGATTACCTTTCTATAGGGGTCTGCTTTCATTTGCTTACCAACTGTGCGCACGCATGCTGTGTTGAACAAAATAGGATCCATGATGTATTTCTTCCAGATACTAGGCTGGAGTATATGTTTCCTGTCATAGTACTCAGGGGGTCACAGTTGGCAGTAAACAATAGGCTTCTTATATGTAGATTTGACTAAGATTGGTGTACCCGCATACCTAGCAATTTTTTCTCTCTGGTTATTTCTCCTGTGTCACATATGCTGTAAAGTATTAGCTTCCTTCATTCCCTCGGGTAAAATTACTTATGGCCTATTCAGCCATACTAGTGTTTTAAATGTTTTTAAATGTATGTTTTGCCTGGTTCTGTTTGTGGATTACTATTTTTGTACAATAAAATTGACTATTTAACGTGGATCCCATTGGTTTGCATATCCTTTTCTTTTTGTGTTTAGTGTGTAGTGTGTAGCTTAACCCTACACGCTACACGCTACACGCTACACTCTACACCCTACACGCTACACCCTACACTCTACACCGTACACTCTACACGCTACACGCTACACTCTACACCCTACACCCTAAACGCTACACGCTACACTCTACACCCTACACGCTACACTCTACACTCTACACGCTACACGCTACTCTACACCCTACACTCTACACGCTACACGCTACACGCTACACCCTACACTCTACACGCTACACGCTACACTCTACACGCTACACGCTACATGCTACACTCTACACTCTACACCCTACACCCTACACGCTACACGCTATACTCTACACCCTACACTCTACACGCTACACGCTACACTCTACACTCTACACGCTACACGCTACACTCTACACCCTACACGCAACACGCTACACTCTATACCCTACACGCTACACTCTGCACGCTACACGCTACACCGTACACGCTATACTCTGCACGCTACACGCTACACTCTACACCATACACGCCTACACCCTACACTCTACACCTTACACCCTACACGCTATACCCGACACCCTACACCCTACATGCTTCACCCTAAACGCTACACTCTACACTCTACACCCTACACCCTACACGCTACATGCTACACCCTACACTCTACACTCTACACCCTACACTCTACACGCTACACACTACACGCTACACGCTACACCCTACACGCTACACGCTACACCCTACACGCTACACGTTACACTCTACACCCTACACCCTACACGCTACAAGCTACACCCTACACGCTACACGTTACACTCTACACCCTACACGCTACACTCTACACCCTGCACCCTACACGCTACAATCTACACCCTACACCCTACATGCTACACGCTACACGCTACACTCTACACCCTACACGCTACACCCTACACTCTACACCGTACACTACACGCTACACGCTACACTCTACACCCTACACCCTACACGCTACGCGCTACACTCTACACCCTACACGCTACACTCTAAACTCTACATGCTACACGCTACACTCTACACTCTACACGCTACACGCTACACCCTACACCCTACACGCTACACGCTACACTCTACAACCTACACGCTACACGCTACACTCCACACGCAACACGCTACACTCTACACCCTACACTCTACACGCTACACGCTACACTCTACACCCTACACTCTACACGCTACACGCTACACTGTACACCCTACATGCAACACGCTACACTCTACACCCTACACGCTACACTCTACACGCTACACGCTACATGCTACACTCTACACTCTACACCATACACCCTACACGCTACACACTATACTCTACACCCTACACGCTACACTCTACACGCTACACGCTACACGCTACACTCTACACGCTACACTCTACACCCTACATGCAACACGCTACACTCTACACCCTACACCCTACACGCTACACGCTACACCCTACACGCTACACGTTACACTCTACACCCTACACCCTACACACTACACCCTACACGCTACACGTTACACTCTACACCCTACACGCTACACTCTACACCCTGCTCCCTACACGCTACACGCTACACCCTACACGCTACACGCTACACCCTACACACTACACGTTACACTCTACACCCTACACTCTACACCCTACACTCTACACGCTACACTCTACACCCTACACTCTGCACTCTACACCCTACACCCTACACGCTACACTCTACACCCTACACCCTACACGCTACACACTACACGCTACACGCTACACCATACACGCTACACGCTACACCCTACACCCTACACCCTACACGCTACAATCTACACGCTACACGCTACACCCTATACGCTAGACGCTACACTCTACACGCTACACGATACACGCTACACCCTACACGCTACACCCTACACTCTACACCCTACACCCTACACGCTACACGCTACACCCTACACGCTACACCCTACACTCTACACCCTACACCCTACACGCTACATGCTACACCCTACTCTCTACACGCTATATTCTACACCCTACACGCTACACTCTATACCCTACACTCTACACGCTACACCCTACACCCTACACTCTACATGCTACACCCTACACCCTACACTCTACATGCTACACGCTACACGCTACATGCTACACGCTACACCCTGCACGCTACACGCTACACACTACATGCTACACCCTACACCCTACACCCTACACGCTACACGCTACACTCTACACCCTACACGCTACACCCTACACCCTACACCCTACACGCTACACGCTACACTCTACACCCTACACGCTACACCCTACACTCTACACCCTACACGCTACACCCTACACTCTACACCGTACACGCTATACGCTACACTCTACACCCTGCACGCTACACGCTACACCCTACACGCTACACTCTACACCCTACACGCTACACCCTACACTCTACACCCTACACGCTACACGCTACACTCTACACCCTACACGCTACACCCTACACTCCACACCCTACACCCTACATGCTACACGCTACACCCTACACGCTACAAATTACACTCTAAACCCTACACTCTACATCCTACACCCTACACTCTACACCCTACACGCTACACTCTACACTCTACACCCTACACCCTACATGCTACACGCTACACGCTACACTCTACACCCTACACGCTACACGCTACACCCTACAAGCTAAACGCTACAAAGTACACGCTACATATTACACTCTACACCCTAGCGTGTAGCGTGTAGGGTGTAGAGTGTAGCGTGTAGCATGTAGCGTGTAGGGTGTATGGTGTAGAGTGTAGCATGTAGCGTGTAGGGTGTAGAGTGTAGCGTGTAGGGTGTAGAGTGTAGCATGTAGCGTGTAGGGTGTAGGGTGTAGAGTGTAGAGTGTAGCATGTAGCATGTAGATTGTAGGGTGTACCGTGTAGGGTGTAGAGTGTAGCATGTAGGGTGTAGGGTGTAGAGTGAAGGGTGTAGCGTGTAGAGTGTAGCGTGTAGCGTGTACGGTGTAGGGTGTAGAGTGTAGGGTGTAGCGTGTAGCGTGTAGCTTGTAGGGTGTAGAGTGTAGCGTGTAGCGTGTAGGCTGTAGCGTGTAGGGTGTAGCATGTATCGTGTAGGGTGTAGAGTGTAGCATGTAGCGTGTAGAGTGTAGGGTGTAGCATGTAGCGTGTGTAGGGAGTAGGGTGTAGAGTGTAGCGTGTAGCGTGTAGGGTGTAGGGTGTAGAGTGTAGCGTATAGCGTGTAGGGTGTAGGATGTAGAGTGTAGCGTGTAGGGTGTAGAGTGTAGCGTGTAGAGTGTAGCATGTAGCGTGTAGGGTGTAGAGTGTAGAGTGTAGCGTGTAGGGTGAAGCATGTAGGGTGTAGGGTGTCGGGTATAGCGTGTAGGGTGTAGGGTGTAGAGTGTAGGGTGTAGCGTGTATGGTGTAGAGTGTAGCGTGTAGCGTGTAGAGTGTAGCGTGTAGGGTGTAGGGTGTAGCGTGTAGCATGCAGAGTGTAGCGTGTAGGGTGTAGAGTGTAGCGTGTTGCGTGTAGGGTGTAGAGTGTAGCGTGTAGCGTGTAGAGTGTAGAGTGTAGCGTGTAGCGTGTAGAGTGTAGCGGGTAGGGTGTAGAGTGTAGCGAGTAGCGTGTAGGGTGTAGGGTGTAGAGTGTAGGATGTAGCGTGTAGGGTGTAGCGTGTATCGTGTAGCGTGTAGAGTGTAGCGTCTAGCATGTAGCGTATAGTGTGTAGCGTGTAGCGTGTAGATTGTAGGGTGTAGGGTGTAGGGTGTAGCGTGTAGCGTGTAGCGTGTAGGGTGTAGAGTGTAGGATGTAGCGTGTAGGGTGTAGCGTGTATCGTGTAGCGTGTAGAGTGTAGCGTCTAGCATGTAGCGTATAGTGTGTAGCGTGTAGCGTGTAGATTGTAGGGTGTAGGGTGTAGCGTGTAGCGTGTAGGGTGTAGGGTGTAGGGTGTAGCGTGTAGCGTGTAGCGTGTAGAGTGTAGCATGTAGGGTGTAGCAAGTAGCGTGTACCGTGTAGGGTGTAGCGTGTAGCGTGTAGCGTGTAGAGTGTAGCATGTAGGGTGTAGCAAGTAGCGTGTATTGTGTAGGGTGTAGAGTGTAGCGTGTAGCGTGTAGGGTGTCAATTTTTCCTCTGATGAAGACGCTTGAGTAGCGTCGATACGCGTGGGGTTCAGGGCTTCCTTTGTTTTTTTCCCGAGGGACAGGACTTGGGTAACTTATCTTTACAACTGCTATGGAATTACACCTATTTACTTCATGCATGGCCTGGCATTTTTCCAAGCCTTAGGACAATGGATCCTGATTCTTTGTATTTCCACAAGGCGTCTGTATGCATACATTTATCCAAATAACTAGGATTTTGTAGTACTGCAGCATATCTATTTCCCTGATTACCTTTCTATAGGGGTCTGCTTTCATTTGCTTACCAACTGTGCGCACGCATGCTGTGTTGAACAAAATAGGATCCATGATGTATTTCTTCCAGATACTAGGCTGGAGTATGTTTCCTGTCATAGTACTCAGGGGGTCACAGTTGGCAGTAAACAATAGGCTTCTTATATGTAGGTTTGACTAAGATTGGTGTACCCGCATACCTAGCAATTTTTTCTCTCTGGTTATTTCTCCTGTCTCACATATGCTGTAAAGTATTAGCTTCCTTCATTCCCTCGGGTAAAATTACTTATGGCCTATTCAGCCATACTAGTGTTTTAAATGTTTTTAAATGTATGTTTTGCCTGGTTCTGTTTGTGGATTACTATTTTTGTACAATAAAATTGACTATTTAACGTGGATCCCATTGGTTTGCATATCCTTTTCTTTTTGTGTTTAGTGTGTAGTGTGTAGCTTAACCCTACACACTACACGCTACACGCTACACTCTACACCCTACACGCTACACCCTACACTCTACACCATACACTCTACACGCTACACGCTACACTCTACACCCTACACCCTAAACGCTACACGCTACACTCTACACCCTACACGCTACACTCTACACTCTACACGCTACACGCTACACTCTACACCCTACACTCTACACGCTACACGCTACACCCTACACTCTACACGCTACACGCTACACTCTACACGCTACACGCTACATGCTACACTCTACACTCTACACCCTACACCCTACACGCTACACGCTATACTCTACACCCTACACTCTACACGCTACACGCTACACTCTACACTCTACACGCTACACGCTACACTCTACACCCTACACGCAACACGCTACACTCTATACCCTACACGCTACACTCTGCACGCTACACGCTACACCCTACACGCTATACTCTGCACGCTACACGCTACACTCTACACCATACACGCTACACCCTACACTCTACACCCTACACCCTACACGCTATACCCGACACCCTACACCCTACATGCTTCACCCTAAACGCTACACTCTACACCCTACACCCTACACGCTACATGCTACACCCTACACGCTACACTCTACACCCTACACTCTACACGCTACACACTACACGCTACACGCTACACCCTACACGCTACATGCTACACCCTACACGCTACACGTTACACTCTACACCCTACACCCTACACGCTACACCCTACACGTTACACTCTACACCCTACACGCTACACTCTACACCCTGCACCCTACACGCTACAATCTACACCCTACACCCTACACGCTACACGCTACACGCTACACTCTACACCCTACACGCTACACCCTACACTCTACACCGTACACTACACGCTACACGCTACACTCTACACCCTACACCCTACACGCTACGCGCTACACTCTACACCCTACACGCTACACTCTAAACTCTACATGCTACACGCTACACTCTACACTCTACACGCTACACGCTACACCCTACACCCTACACGCTACACGCTACACTCTACAACCTACACGCTACACGCTACACTCCACACGCAACACGCTACACTCTACACCCTACACTCTACACGCTACACGCTACACCCTACACTCTACACGCTACACACTACACTGTACACCCTACATGCAACACGCTACACTCTACACCCTACACGCTACACTCTACACGCTACACGCTACATGCTACACTCTACACTCTACACCATACACCCTACACGCTACACACTATACTCTACACCCTACACGCTACACTCTACACGCTACACGCTACACGCTACACTCTACACGCTACACTCTACACCCTACATGCAACACGCTACACTCTACACCCTACACCCTACACGCTACACGCTACACCCTACACGCTACACGTTACACTCTACACCCTACACCCTACACACTACACCCTACATGCTACACGTTACACTCTACACCCTACACTCTACACCCTGCTCCCTACACGCTACACGCTGCACCCTACACGCTACACGCTACACCCTACACACTACACGTTACACTCTACACCCTACACTCTACACCCTACACTCTACACGCTACACTCTACACCCTACACTCTGCACTCTACACCCTACACCCTACACACTACACGCTACACTCTACACCCTACACGCTACACGCTACACCCTACACCCTACACCCTACACGCTACAATCTACACGCTACACGCTACACCCTACACGCTACACGCTACACCCTACACCCTACACCCTACACGCTACAATCTACACGCTACACGCTACACGCTACACCCTACTCTCTACACTCTACACCATACACCCTACACGCTACACACTATACTCTACACCCTACACGCTACACTCTACACGCTACACGCTACACGCCACACTCTACACGCTACACTCTACACCCTACATGCAACACGCTACACTCTACACCCTACACCCTACACGCTACACGCTACACCCTACACGCTACACGTTACACTCTACACCCTACACCCTACACACTACACCCTACACGTTACACTCTACACCCTACACGCTACACTCTACACCCTGCTCCCTACACGCTACACGCTGCACCCTACACGCTACACGCTACACCCTACACACTACACGTTACACTCTACACCCTACACTCTACACCCTACACTCTACACGCTACACTCTACACCCTACACTCTGCACTCTACACCCTACACCCTACACACTACACGCTACACTCTACACCCTACACGCTACATGCTACACCCTACACCCTACACCCTACACGCTACAATCTACACGCTACACGCTACACCCTATACGCTAGACGCTACACTCTACACGCTACACGATACACGCTACACCCTACACGCTACACCCTACACTCTACACCCTACACCCTACACGCTACACGCTACACCCTACACGCTACACCCTACACTCTACACCCTACACCCTACACGCTACATGCTACACCCTACACGCTACACGTTACACCCTACACCCTACACTCTACACCCTACACCCTACTCTCTACACGCTATATTCTACACCCTACACGCTACACTCTACACCCTACACGCTACACGCTACACTCTACACCCTAGACGCTACACTCTATACCCTACACTCTACACGCTACACCCTACACCCTACACTCTACATGCTACACCCTACACCCTACACTCTACATGCTACACGCTACACGCTACATGCTACACGCTACACCCTACACGCTACACGCTACACACTACATGCTACACCCTACACCCTACACCCTACACGCTACACGCTACACTCTACACCCTACAAGCTACACCCTACACCCTACACCCTACACGCTACACTCTACACCCTACACGCTACACCCTACACTCTACACCCTACACGCTACACCCTACACTCTACACCCTACACGCTATACGCTACACTCTACACCCTGCACGCTACACGCTACACCCTACACGCTACACTCTACACCCTACACGCTACACCCTACACTCTACACCCTACACGCTACACGCTACACTCTACACCCTACACGCTACACCCTACACTCCACACCCTACACCCTACATGCTACACGCTACACCCTACACGCTACAAATTACACTCTAAACCCTACACTCTACATCCTACACCCTACACTCTACACCCTACACGCTACACTCTACACTCTACACCCTACACCCTACATGCTACACGCTACACGCTACACTCTACACCCTACACGCTACACGCTACACCCTACAAGCTAAACGCTACAAACTACACGCTACATATTACACTCTACACCCTAGCGTGTTGCGTGTAGGGTGTAGAGTGTAGCGTGTAGCATGTAGCGTGTAGGGTGTATGGTGTAGAGTGTAGCATGTAGCGTGTAGGGTGTAGAGTGTAGCGTGTAGGGTGTAGAGTGTAGCATGTAGCGTGTAGGGTGTAGGGTGTAGAGTGTAGAGTGTAGCATGTAGCATGTAGATTGTGGGGTGTACCGTGTAGGGTGTAGAGTGTAGCATGTAGGGTGTAGGGTGTAGAGTGAAGGGTGTAGCGTGTAGAGTGTAGCGTGTAGCGTGTACGGTGTAGGGTGTAGGGTGTAGCGTGTAGCTTGTAGGGTGTAGAGTGTAGCGTGTAGCGTGTAGGCTGTAGCGTGTAGGGTGTAGCATGTATCGTGTAGGGTGTAGAGTGTAGCATGTAGCGTGTAGAGTGTAGGGTGTAGCGTGTAGCGTGTGTAGGGTGTAGGGTGTAGAGTGTAGCGTGTAGCGTGTAGGGTGTAGAGTGTAGGGTGTAGGGTGTAGAGTGTAGCGTATAGCGTGTAGGGTGTAGGATGTAGAGTGTAGCGTGTAGGGTGTAGAGTGTAGCGTGTAGAGTGTAGCATGTAGCGTGTAGGGTGTAGAGTGTAGAGTGTAGCGTGTAGGGTGAAGCATGTAGGGTGTAGGGTGTCGGGTATAGCGTGTAGGGTGTAGGGTGTAGAGTGTAGGGTGTAGCGTGTATGCTGTAGAGTGTAGCGTGTAGCGTGTAGAGTGTAGCGTGTAGGGTGTAGGGTGTAGCGTGTAGCATGCAGAGTGTAGCGTGTAGGGTGTAGAGTGTAGCGTGTTGCATGTAGGGTGTAGAGTGTAGCGTGTAGCGTGTAGAGTGTAGAGTGTAGCGTGTAGCGTGTAGAGTGTAGCGGGTAGGGTGTAGAGTGTAGCGAGTAGCGTGTAGGGTGTAGGGTGTAGAGTGTAGGGTGTAGCGTGTAGGGTGAAGAGTGTAGCGTGTAGGGGGTAGGGTGTAGGGTGTAGAGTGTAGCGTGTAGGGTGTAGCGTGTAGCATGTAGCGTGTAGCGTGTAGCATGTAGAGTGTAGCGTGTAGGGTGTAGAGTGTAGCGTGTAGGGTGTAGCGTGTAGCGTGTAGCGTGCAGTGTGTAGAGTGTAGCGTATAGCGTGTAGGGTGTAGAGTGTAGGGTGTAGCATGTAGCGTGTAGAGTGTAGCGTGTAGGGTGTAGGGTGTACAGTGTAGGGTGTAGCGTGTAGCATGTAGGGTGTAGGGTGTAGCGTGTAGCGTGTACCGTGTAGCGTATAGAGTGCAGCGTGTAGGGTGTAGAGTGTAGCGTGTAGTGTGTAGCGTGTAGGGTGTAGGGTGTAGCGTGTAGGGTGTAGAGTGTAGCGTGTAGGGTGTAGAGTGTAACATGTAGCGTGTAGGGTGTAGGGCGTAGCGTGTAGCGTGTACCGTGTAGCGTATAGAGTGTAGTGTGTAGGGTGTAGAGTGTAGCGTGTAGGGTGTAGAGTGTAGCGTGTAGCGTGTAGCGTGTAGCGTGTAGCGTGTAGAGTGTAGTGTGTAGGGTGTAGCGTGTAGAGTGTAGTGTGTGGCGTGCAGGGCGTAGGGTGTAGCGTGTAGGGTGTAGGGTGTAGAGTGTAGGGTGTAGCATGTAGGGTGTAGGGTGTAGGGTGTAGCGTGTAGGGTGTAGAGTGTAGCGTGTAGGGTGTACGGTGTAGAGTGTAGGGTATAAGCTGTAGCGTTTAGCGTGTAGAGTGTAGCGTGTAGCGTGTAGCGTGTAGCGTGTAGGGTGTAGAGTGTAGGGTGTAGAGTGTAGCGTGTAGCGTGTAGCGTGTAGGGTGTAGGGTGTAGCGTGTAGGGTGTAGCATGTAGCGTGTAGCGTGTAGCATGTAGAGTAGGGTGTAGGGTGTAGGGTGTAGAGTGTAGTGTGTAGAGTGTAGAGTGTAGCGTGTAGAGTGTAAAGTGTAGCGTGTAGGGTTTAGCGTGTAGTGTGTAGCGTGTAGCGCGTAGCGTGTACAGTGTAGGGTATAGAGTGTAGCGTGTAGAGAGTAGGGAGCAGAGTGTAGAGTGTAGCGTGCAGGGTGTAGGGTGTACAGTGTAGGGTGTAGGGTGTAGCGTGTAGCGTGTAGAGTGTAGGGAGTAGGGTGTAGGGTGTAGCGTGTAGGGTGTAGATTGTAGCGTGTAGCGTGTAGCGTGTAGGGTGTAGCGTGTAGCGTGTAGGGTGTAGCGTGTATCATGTACCGTGTAGCGTGTAGCATGTAGAGTAGGGTGTAGGGTGTAGAGTGTAGCATGTAGGGTGTAGGGTGTAGAGTGTAGGGTGTAGCATGTAGGGTGTAGGGTGTAGGGTGTAGCGTGCAGGGTGTAGAGTGTAGCGTGTAGGGTGTACGGTGTAGAGTGTAGGGTATAAGCTGTAGCGTTTAGCGTGTAGAGTGTAGCGTGTAGCGTGTAGCGTGTAGGGTGTAGAGTGTAGGGTGTAGAGTGTAGCGTGTAGCGTGTAGCGTGTAGGGTGTAGGGTGAAGCGTGTAGGGTGTAGCATGTAGCGTGTAGCGTGTAGCATGTAGAGTAGGGTGTAGGGTGTAGGGTGTAGCGTGTAGGGTGTAGCGTGTAGCGTGCAGGTGTAGAGTGTAGCGTATAGCGTGTAGGGTGTAGGGTGTAGAGTGTAGGGTGTAGCGTGTAGAGTGTAGCGTGTAGCGTGTAGGGTGTAGGGTGTACAGTGTAGGGTGTAGGGTGTAGCGTGTAGAGTGTAGTGTGTGGCGTGCAGGGCATAGGGTGTAGCGTGTAGGGTGTAGGGTGTAGAGTGTAGGGTGTAGCATGTAGGGTGTAGGGTGTAGGGTGTAGCGTGTAGGGTGTAGAGTGTAGCATGTAGGGTGTACGGTGTAGAGTGTAGGGTATAAGCTGTAGCGTTTAGCGTGTAGAGTGTAGCGTTTAGCGTGTAGGGTGTAGGGTGTAGAGTGTAGCGTGTAGGGTGTAGAGTGTAGAGTGTAGAGAGTAGGGTGTAGGGTGTAGAGTGTAGGGTGTAGGGTGTAGAGTGTAACGTGTAGCGTGTAGGGTGTAGCGTGTAGGGTGTAGAGTGTAGGGTGTAGCGTGTAGCGTGTAGCGTGTAGCGTGTAGGGTGTAGGGTGTAGAGTGTAGGGTGTAGCGTGTAGGGTGTAGCGTGTAGCGTGTAGCGTGTTGGTTGTAGGGTGTAGAGTGTAGGGTGTAGCGTGTAGGGTGTAGCGTGTAGCGTGTAGCGTGTAGAGTGTAGCGTCTAGCGTGTAGCGTATAGTATGTAGCGTGTAGATTGTAGCGTGTAGGGTGTAGGGTGTAGGGTGTACCGTGTAGGGTGTAGCGTGTAGCGTGTAGCGTGTAGAGTGTAGCATGTAGGGTGTAGCAAGTAGCGTGTATTGTGTAGGGTGTAGAGTGTAGCATGTAGCGTGTAGAGTGTAGGGTGTAGCGTGTAGGGTGTAGAGTGTAGCGTGTAGAGTGTAGCGTGTAGCGTGTAGGGTGTCACTTTTTCCTCTGATGAAGACGCTTGAGTAGCGTCGATACGCGTGGGGTAAAGGGCTTCCTTTGTTTTTTTCCCGAGGGACAGGACTTGGGTAACATCTTTACAACTGCTATGGAATTACACCTATTTACTTCATGCATGGCCTGGCATTTTTCCAAGCCTTAGGACAATGGATCCTGATTCTTTGTATTTCCACAAGGCGTCTGTATGCATACATTTATCCAAATAACTAGGATTTTGTAGTACTGCAGCATATCTATTTCCCTGATTACCTTTCTATAGGGGTCTGCTTTCATTTGCTTACCAACTGTGCGCACGCATGCTGTGTTGAACAAAATAGGATCCATGATGTATTTCTTCCAGATACTAGGCTGGAGTATATGTTTCCTGTCATAGTACTCAGGGGGTCACAGTTGGCAGTAAACAATAGGCTTCTTATATGTAGATTTGACTAAGATTGGTGTACCCGCATACCTAGCAATTTTTTCTCTCTGGTTATTTCTCCTGTCTCACATATGCTGTAAAGTATTAGCTTCCTTCATTCCCTCGGGTAAAATTACTTATGGCCTATTCAGCCATACTAGTGTTTTAAATGTTTTTAAATGTATGTTTTGCCTGGTTCTGTTTGTGGATTACTATTTTTGTACAATAAAATTGACTATTTAACGTGGATCCCATTGGTTTGCATATCCTTTTCTTTTTGTGTTTAGTGTGTAGTGTGTAGCTTAACCCTATACGCTACACGCTACACGCTACACTCTACACCCTACACGCTACACCCTACACTCTACACCGTACACTCTACACGCTACACGCTACACTCTACACCCTACACCCTAAACGCTACACGCTACACTCTACACCCTACACGCTACACTCTACACTCTACACGCTACACGCTACACTCTACACGCTACACGCTACATGCTACACTCTACACTCTACACCCTACACCCTACACGCTACACGCTATACTCTACACCCTACACTCTACACGCTACACGCTACACTCTACACGCTACACGCTACACTCTACACCCTACACGCAACACGCTACACTCTATACCCTACACGCTACACTCTGCACGCTACACGCTACACCCTACACGCTATACTCTGCACGCTACACGCTACACTCTACACCATACACGCTACACCCTACACTCTACACCCTACACCCTACACGCTATACCCGACACCCTACACCCTACATGCTTCACCCTAAACGCTACACTCTACACCCTACACCCTACACGCTACACGCTACACCCTACACGCTACATGCTACACCCTACACGCTACACGTTACACTCTACACCCTACACCCTACACGCTACACGCTACACCCTACACGCTACACGTTACACTCTACACCCTACACGCTACACTCTACACCCTGCACCCTACACGCTACAATCTACACCCTACACCCTACACGCTACACGCTACACGCTACACGCTACACGCTACACTCTACACTCTACACTCTACACCCTACACGCTACACTCTACACCCTGCACCCTACACGCTACAATCTACACCCTACACCCTACACCCTACACGCTACGCGCTACACTCTACACCCTACACGCTACACTCTAAACTCTACATGCTACACGCTACACTCTACACTCTACACGCTACACCCTACACCCTACACGCTACACGCTACACTCTACAACCTACACGCTACACGCTACACTCCACACGCAACACGCTACACTCTACACCCTACACTCTACACGCTACACGCTACACTCTACACCCTACACTCTACACGCTACACGCTACACTGTACACCCTACATGCAACACGCTACACTCTACACCTTACACGCTACACTCTACACGCTACACGCTACATGCTACACTCTACACTCTACACCATACACCCTACACGCTACACACTATACTCTACACCCTACACGCTACACTCTACACGCTACACGCTACACGCTACACTCTACACGCTACACTCTACACCCTACATGCAACACGCTACACTCTACACCCTACACCCTACACGCTACACGCTACACCCTACACGCTACACGTTACACTCTACACCCTACACCCTACACACTACACCCTACACGCTACACGTTACACTCTACACCCTACACGCTACACTCTACACCCTGCTCCCTACACGCTACACGCTGCACCCTACACGCTACACGCTACACCCTACACACTACACGTTACACTCTACACCCTACACTCTACACCCTACACTCTACACGCTACACTCTACACCCTACACTCTGCACTCTACACCCTACACCCTACACACTACACGCTACACTCTACACCCTACACGCTACACGCTACACCCTACACCCTACACCCTACACGCTACAATCTACACGCTACACGCTACACCCTATACGCTAGACGCTACACTCTACACGCTACACGATACACGCTACACCCTACACGCTACACCCTACACTCTACACCCTACACCCTACACGCTACACGCTACACCCTACACGCTACACCCTACACTCTACACCCTACACCCTACACGCTACATGCTACACCCTACACGCTACACGTTACACCCTACACCCTACACTCTACACCCTACACCCTACTCTCTACACGCTATATTCTACACCCTACACGCTACACTCTACACCCTACACGCTACACGCTACACTCTACACCCTAGACGCTACACTCTATACCCTACACTCTACACGCTACACCCTACACCCTACACTCTACATGCTACACCCTACACCCTACACTCTACATGCTACACGCTACACGCTACATGCTACACGCTACACCCTACACGCTACACGCTACACACTACATGCTACACCCTACACCCTACACGCTACACGCTACACTCTACACCCTACAAGCTACACCCTACACCCTACACCCTACACGCTACACGCTACACTCTACACCCTACACGCTACACCCTACACTCTACACCCTACACGCTACACCCTACACTCTACACCCTACACGCTATACGCTACACTCTACACCCTGCACGCTACACGCTACACCCTACACGCTACACTCTACACCCTACACGCTACACCCTACACTCTACACCCTACACGCTACACGCTACACTCTACACCCTACACGCTACACCCTACACTCCACACCTTACACCCTACATGCTACACGCTACACCCTACACGCTACAAATTACACTCTAAACCCTACACTCTACATCCTACACCCTACACTCTACACCCTACACGCTACACTCTACACTCTACACCCTACACCCTACATGCTACACGCTACACGCTACACTCTACACCCTACACGCTACACGCTACACCCTACAAGCTAAACGCTACAAACTACACGCTACATATTACACTCTACACCCTAGCGTGTTGCGTGTAGGGTGTAGAGTGTAGCGTGTAGCATGTAGCGTGTAGGGTGTATGGTGTAGAGTGTAGCATGTAGCGTGTAGGGTGTAGAGTGTAGCGTGTAGGGTGTAGAGTGTAGCATGTAGCGTGTAGGGTGTAGGGTGTAGAGTGTAGAGTGTAGCATGTAGCATGTAGATTGTAGGGTGTACCGTGTAGGGTGTAGAGTGTAGCATGTAGGGTGTAGGGTGTAGAGTGAAGGGTGTAGCGTGTAGAGTGTAGCGTGTAGCGTGTACGGTGTAGGGTGTAGGGTGTAGCGTGTAGCGTGTAGCTTGTAGGGTGTAGAGTGTAGCGTGTAGCGTGTAGGCTGTAGCGTGTAGGGTGTAGCATGTATCGTGTAGGGTGTAGAGTGTAGCATGTAGCGTGTAGAGTGTAGGGTGTAGCGTGTAGCGTGTGTAGGGTGTAGGGTGTAGAGTGTAGCGTGTAGCGTGTAGGGTGTAGAGTGTAGGGTGTAGGGTGTAGAGTGTAGCGTATAGCGTGTAGGGTGTAGAGTGTAGAGTGTAGCGTGTAGGGTGAAGCATGTAGGGTGTAGGGTGTCGGGTATAGCGTGTAGGGTGTAGGGTGTAGAGTGTAGGGTGTAGCGTGTATGGTGTAGAGTGTAGCGTGTAGCGTGTAGAGTGTAGCGTGTAGGGTGTAGGGTGTAGCGTGTAGCATGCAGAGTGTAGCGTGTAGGGTGTAGAGTGTAGCGTGTTGCATGTAGGGTGTAGAGTGTAGCGTGTAGCGTGTAGAGTGTAGAGTGTAGCGTGTAGCGTGTAGGGTGTAGGGTGTACAGTGTAGGGTGTAGGGTGTAGCGTGTAGAGTGTAGTGTGTGGCGTGCAGGGCATAGGGTGTAGCGTGTAGGGTGTAGGGTGTAGAGTGTAGGGTGTAGCATGTAGGGTGTAGGGTGTAGGGTGTAGCGTGTAGGGTGTAGAGTGTAGCATGTAGGGTGTACGGTGTAGAGTGTAGGGTATAAGCTGTAGCGTTTAGCGTGTAGAGTGTAGCGTTTAGCGTGTAGGGTGTAGGGTGTAGAGTGTAGCGTGTAGGGTGTAGAGTGTAGAGTGTAGAGAGTAGGGTGTAGGGTGTAGAGTGTAGGGTGTAGGGTGTAGAGTGTAACGTGTAGCGTGTAGGGTGTAGCGTGTAGGGTGTAGAGTGTAGGGTGTAGCGTGTAGCGTGTAGCGTGTAGCGTGTAGGGTGTAGGGTGTAGAGTGTAGGGTGTAGCGTGTAGGGTGTAGCGTGTAGCGTGTAGCGTGTTGGTTGTAGGGTGTAGAGTGTAGGGTGTAGCGTGTAGGGTGTAGCGTGTAGCGTGTAGCGTGTAGAGTGTAGCGTCTAGCGTGTAGCGTATAGTATGTAGCGTGTAGATTGTAGCGTGTAGGGTGTAGGGTGTAGGGTGTACCGTGTAGGGTGTAGCGTGTAGCGTGTAGCGTGTAGAGTGTAGCATGTAGGGTGTAGCAAGTAGCGTGTATTGTGTAGGGTGTAGAGTGTAGCATGTAGCGTGTAGAGTGTAGGGTGTAGCGTGTAGGGTGTAGAGTGTAGCGTGTAGAGTGTAGCGTGTAGCGTGTAGGGTGTCACTTTTTCCTCTGATGAAGACGCTTGAGTAGCGTCGATACGCGTGGGGTAAAGGGCTTCCTTTGTTTTTTTCCCGAGGGACAGGACTTGGGTAACATCTTTACAACTGCTATGGAATTACACCTATTTACTTCATGCATGGCCTGGCATTTTTCCAAGCCTTAGGACAATGGATCCTGATTCTTTGTATTTCCACAAGGCGTCTGTATGCATACATTTATCCAAATAACTAGGATTTTGTAGTACTGCAGCATATCTATTTCCCTGATTACCTTTCTATAGGGGTCTGCTTTCATTTGCTTACCAACTGTGCGCACGCATGCTGTGTTGAACAAAATAGGATCCATGATGTATTTCTTCCAGATACTAGGCTGGAGTATATGTTTCCTGTCATAGTACTCAGGGGGTCACAGTTGGCAGTAAACAATAGGCTTCTTATATGTAGATTTGACTAAGATTGGTGTACCCGCATACCTAGCAATTTTTTCTCTCTGGTTATTTCTCCTGTCTCACATATGCTGTAAAGTATTAGCTTCCTTCATTCCCTCGGGTAAAATTACTTATGGCCTATTCAGCCATACTAGTGTTTTAAATGTTTTTAAATGTATGTTTTGCCTGGTTCTGTTTGTGGATTACTATTTTTGTACAATAAAATTGACTATTTAACGTGGATCCCATTGGTTTGCATATCCTTTTCTTTTTGTGTTTAGTGTGTAGTGTGTAGCTTAACCCTATACGCTACACGCTACACGCTACACTCTACACCCTACACGCTACACCCTACACTCTACACCGTACACTCTACACGCTACACGCTACACTCTACACCCTACACCCTAAACGCTACACGCTACACTCTACACCCTACACGCTACACTCTACACTCTACACGCTACACGCTACACTCTACACGCTACACGCTACATGCTACACTCTACACTCTACACCCTACACCCTACACGCTACACGCTATACTCTACACCCTACACTCTACACGCTACACGCTACACTCTACACGCTACACGCTACACTCTACACCCTACACGCAACACGCTACACTCTATACCCTACACGCTACACTCTGCACGCTACACGCTACACCCTACACGCTATACTCTGCACGCTACACGCTACACTCTACACCATACACGCTACACCCTACACTCTACACCCTACACCCTACACGCTATACCCGACACCCTACACCCTACATGCTTCACCCTAAACGCTACACTCTACACCCTACACCCTACACGCTACACGCTACACCCTACACGCTACATGCTACACCCTACACGCTACACGTTACACTCTACACCCTACACCCTACACGCTACACGCTACACCCTACACGCTACACGTTACACTCTACACCCTACACGCTACACTCTACACCCTGCACCCTACACGCTACAATCTACACCCTACACCCTACACGCTACACGCTACACGCTACACGCTACACGCTACACTCTACACTCTACACTCTACACCCTACACGCTACACTCTACACCCTGCACCCTACACGCTACAATCTACACCCTACACCCTACACCCTACACGCTACGCGCTACACTCTACACCCTACACGCTACACTCTAAACTCTACATGCTACACGCTACACTCTACACTCTACACGCTACACCCTACACCCTACACGCTACACGCTACACTCTACAACCTACACGCTACACGCTACACTCCACACGCAACACGCTACACTCTACACCCTACACTCTACACGCTACACGCTACACTCTACACCCTACACTCTACACGCTACACGCTACACTGTACACCCTACATGCAACACGCTACACTCTACACCTTACACGCTACACTCTACACGCTACACGCTACATGCTACACTCTACACTCTACACCATACACCCTACACGCTACACACTATACTCTACACCCTACACGCTACACTCTACACGCTACACGCTACACGCTACACTCTACACGCTACACTCTACACCCTACATGCAACACGCTACACTCTACACCCTACACCCTACACGCTACACGCTACACCCTACACGCTACACGTTACACTCTACACCCTACACCCTACACACTACACCCTACACGCTACACGTTACACTCTACACCCTACACGCTACACTCTACACCCTGCTCCCTACACGCTACACGCTGCACCCTACACGCTACACGCTACACCCTACACACTACACGTTACACTCTACACCCTACACTCTACACCCTACACTCTACACGCTACACTCTACACCCTACACTCTGCACTCTACACCCTACACCCTACACACTACACGCTACACTCTACACCCTACACGCTACACGCTACACCCTACACCCTACACCCTACACGCTACAATCTACACGCTACACGCTACACCCTATACGCTAGACGCTACACTCTACACGCTACACGATACACGCTACACCCTACACGCTACACCCTACACTCTACACCCTACACCCTACACGCTACACGCTACACCCTACACGCTACACCCTACACTCTACACCCTACACCCTACACGCTACATGCTACACCCTACACGCTACACGTTACACCCTACACCCTACACTCTACACCCTACACCCTACTCTCTACACGCTATATTCTACACCCTACACGCTACACTCTACACCCTACACGCTACACGCTACACTCTACACCCTAGACGCTACACTCTATACCCTACACTCTACACGCTACACCCTACACCCTACACTCTACATGCTACACCCTACACCCTACACTCTACATGCTACACGCTACACGCTACATGCTACACGCTACACCCTACACGCTACACGCTACACACTACATGCTACACCCTACACCCTACACGCTACACGCTACACTCTACACCCTACAAGCTACACCCTACACCCTACACCCTACACGCTACACGCTACACTCTACACCCTACACGCTACACCCTACACTCTACACCCTACACGCTACACCCTACACTCTACACCCTACACGCTATACGCTACACTCTACACCCTGCACGCTACACGCTACACCCTACACGCTACACTCTACACCCTACACGCTACACCCTACACTCTACACCCTACACGCTACACGCTACACTCTACACCCTACACGCTACACCCTACACTCCACACCTTACACCCTACATGCTACACGCTACACCCTACACGCTACAAATTACACTCTAAACCCTACACTCTACATCCTACACCCTACACTCTACACCCTACACGCTACACTCTACACTCTACACCCTACACCCTACATGCTACACGCTACACGCTACACTCTACACCCTACACGCTACACGCTACACCCTACAAGCTAAACGCTACAAACTACACGCTACATATTACACTCTACACCCTAGCGTGTTGCGTGTAGGGTGTAGAGTGTAGCGTGTAGCATGTAGCGTGTAGGGTGTATGGTGTAGAGTGTAGCATGTAGCGTGTAGGGTGTAGAGTGTAGCGTGTAGGGTGTAGAGTGTAGCATGTAGCGTGTAGGGTGTAGGGTGTAGAGTGTAGAGTGTAGCATGTAGCATGTAGATTGTAGGGTGTACCGTGTAGGGTGTAGAGTGTAGCATGTAGGGTGTAGGGTGTAGAGTGAAGGGTGTAGCGTGTAGAGTGTAGCGTGTAGCGTGTACGGTGTAGGGTGTAGGGTGTAGCGTGTAGCGTGTAGCTTGTAGGGTGTAGAGTGTAGCGTGTAGCGTGTAGGCTGTAGCGTGTAGGGTGTAGCATGTATCGTGTAGGGTGTAGAGTGTAGCATGTAGCGTGTAGAGTGTAGGGTGTAGCGTGTAGCGTGTGTAGGGTGTAGGGTGTAGAGTGTAGCGTGTAGCGTGTAGGGTGTAGAGTGTAGGGTGTAGGGTGTAGAGTGTAGCGTATAGCGTGTAGGGTGTAGAGTGTAGAGTGTAGCGTGTAGGGTGAAGCATGTAGGGTGTAGGGTGTCGGGTATAGCGTGTAGGGTGTAGGGTGTAGAGTGTAGGGTGTAGCGTGTATGGTGTAGAGTGTAGCGTGTAGCGTGTAGAGTGTAGCGTGTAGGGTGTAGGGTGTAGCGTGTAGCATGCAGAGTGTAGCGTGTAGGGTGTAGAGTGTAGCGTGTTGCATGTAGGGTGTAGAGTGTAGCGTGTAGCGTGTAGAGTGTAGAGTGTAGCGTGTAGCGTGTAGAGTGTAGCGGGTAGGGTGTAGAGTGTAGCGAGTAGCGTGTAGGGTGTAGGGTGTAGAGTGTAGGGTGTAGCGTGTAGGGTGAAGAGTGTAGCGTGTAGGGGGTAGGGTGTAGGGTGTAGAGTGTAGCGTGTAGGGTGTAGCGTGTAGCATGTAGCGTGTAGCGTGTAGCATGTAGAGTGTAGCGTGTAGGGTGTAGAGTGTAGCGTGTAGGGTGTAGCGTGTAGCGTGTAGCGTGCAGTGTGTAGAGTGTAGCGTATAGCGTGTAGGGTGTAGAGTGTAGGGTGTAGCATGTAGCGTGTAGAGTGTAGCGTGTAGGGTGTAGGGTGTACAGTGTAGGGTGTAGCGTGTAGCATGTAGGGTGTAGGGTGTAGCGTGTAGCGTGTACCGTGTAGCGTATAGAGTGCAGCGTGTAGGGTGTAGAGTGTAGCGTGTAGTGTGTAGCGTGTAGGGTGTAGGGTGTAGCGTGTACCGTGTAGCGTATAGAGTGTAGTGTGTAGGGTGTAGAGTGTAGCGTGTAGGGTGTAGAGTGTAGCGTGTAGCGTGTAGCGTGTAGCGTGTAGAGTGTAGTGTGTAGGGTGTAGCGTGTAGAGTGTAGTGTGTGGCGTGCAGGGCGTAGGGTGTAGCGTGTAGGGTGTAGGGTGTAGAGTGTAGGGTGTAGCATGTAGGGTGTAGGGTGTAGGGTGTAGCGTGTAGGGTGTAGAGTGTAACATGTAGCGTGTAGGGTGTAGGGCGTAGCGTGTAGCGTGTACCGTGTAGCGTATAGAGTGTAGTGTGTAGGGTGTAGAGTGTAGCGTGTAGGGTGTAGAGTGTAGCGTGTAGCGTGTAGCGTGTAGCGTGTAGAGTGTAGTGTGTAGGGTGTAGCGTGTAGAGTGTAGTGTGTGGCGTGCAGGGCGTAGGGTGTAGCGTGTAGGGTGTAGGGTGTAGAGTGTAGGGTGTAGCATGTAGGGTGTAGGGTGTAGGGTGTAGCGTGTAGGGTGTAGAGTGTAGCGTGTAGGGTGTACGGTGTAGAGTGTAGGGTATAAGCTGTAGCGTTTAGCGTGTAGAGTGTAGCGTGTAGCGTGTAGCGTGTAGGGTGTAGAGTGTAGGGTGTAGAGTGTAGCGTGTAGCGTGTAGCGTGTAGGGTGTAGGGTGTAGCGTGTAGGGTGTAGCATGTAGCGTGTAGCGTGTAGCATGTAGAGTAGGGTGTAGGGTGTAGGGTGTAGAGTGTAGTGTGTAGAGTGTAGAGTGTAGCGTGTAGAGTGTAAAGTGTAGCGTGTAGGGTGTAGCGTGTAGTGTGTAGCGTGTAGCGCGTAGCGTGTAGAGTGTAGGGTATAGAGTGTAGCGTGTAGAGAGTAGGGAGCAGAGTGTAGAGTGTAGCGTGCAGGGTGTAGGGTGTACAGTGTAGGGTGTAGGGTGTAGCGTGTAGCGTGTAGAGTGTAGGGAGTAGGGTGTAGGGTGTAGCGTGTAGGGTGTAGATTGTAGCGTGTAGCGTGTAGCGTGTAGGGTGTAGCGTGTATCATGTACCGTGTAGCGTGTAGCATGTAGAGTAGGGTGTAGGGTGTAGAGTGTAGCATGTAGGGTGTAGGGTGTAGAGTGTAGGGTGTAGCATGTAGGGTGTAGGGTGTAGGGTGTAGCGTGCAGGGTGTAGAGTGTAGCGTGTAGGGTGTACGGTGTAGAGTGTAGGGTATAAGCTGTAGCGTTTAGCGTGTAGAGTGTAGCGTGTAGCGTGTAGCGTGTAGGGTGTAGGGTGAAGCGTGTAGGGTGTAGCATGTAGCGTGTAGCGTGTAGCATGTAGAGTAGGGTGTAGGGTGTAGGGTGTAGCGTGTAGGGTGTAGCGTGTAGCGTGCAGGTGTAGAGTGTAGCGTATAGCGTGTAGTGTGTAGGGTGTAGAGTGTAGGGTGTAGCGTGTAGAGTGTAGCGTGTAGCGTGTAGGGTGTAGGGTGTACAGTGTAGGGTGTAGGGTGTAGCGTGTAGAGTGTAGTGTGTGGCGTGCAGGGCATAGGGTGTAGCGTGTAGGGTGTAGGGTGTAGAGTGTAGGGTGTAGCATGTAGGGTGTAGGGTGTAGGGTGTAGCGTGTAGGGTGTAGAGTGTAGCATGTAGGGTGTACGGTGTAGAGTGTAGGGTATAAGCTGTAGCGTTTAGCGTGTAGAGTGTAGCGTTTAGCGTGTAGGGTGTAGGGTGTAGAGTGTAGCGTGTAGGGTGTAGAGTGTAGAGTGTAGAGAGTAGGGTGTAGGGTGTAGAGTGTAGGGTGTAGGGTGTAGAGTGTAACGTGTAGCGTGTAGGGTGTAGCGTGTAGGGTGTAGAGTGTAGGGTGTAGCGTGTAGGGTGTAGCGTGTAGCGTGTAGGGTGTAGGGTGTAGAGTGTAGGGTGTAGCGTGTAGGGTGTAGCGTGTAGCGTGTAGCGTGTTGGTTGTAGGGTGTAGAGTGTAGGGTGTAGCGTGTAGGGTGTAGCGTGTAGCGTGTAGCGTGTAGAGTGTAGCGTCTAGCGTGTAGCGTATAGTGTGTAGCGTGTAGATTGTAGCGTGTAGGGTGTAGGGTGTACCGTGTAGGGTGTAGCGTGTAGCGTGTAGCGTGTAGAGTGTAGCATGTAGGGTGTAGCAAGTAGCGTGTATTGTGTAGGGTGTAGAGTGTAGCATGTAGCGTGTAGAGTGTAGGGTGTAGCGTGTAGGGTGTAGAGTGTAGCGTGTAGAGTGTAGAGTGTAGCGTGTAGCGTGTAGGGTGTCACTTTTTCCTCTGATGAAGACGCTTGAGTAGCGTCGATACACGTGGGGTAAAGGGCTTCCTTTGTTTTTTTCCCGAGGGACAGGACTTGGGTAACATCTTTACAACTGCTATGGAATTACACCTATTTACTTCATGCATGGCCTGGCATTTTTCCAAGCCTTAGGACAATGGATCCTGATTCTTTGTATTTCCACAAGGCGTCTGTATGCATACATTTATCCAAATAACTAGGATTTTGTAGTACTGCAGCATATCTATTTCCCTGATTACCTTTCTATAGGGGTCTGCTTTCATTTGCTTACCAACTGTGCGCACGCATGCTGTGTTGAACAAAATAGGATCCATGATGTATTTCTTCCAGATACTAGGCTGGAGTATATGTTTCCTGTCATAGTACTCAGGGGGTCACAGTTGGCAGTAAACAATAGGCTTCTTATATGTAGATTTGACTAAGATTGGTGTACCCGCATACCTAGCAATTTTTTCTCTCTGGTTATTTCTCCTGTCTCACATATGCTGTAAAGTATTAGCTTCCTTCATTCCCTCGGGTAAAATTACTTATGGCCTATTCAGCCATACTAGTGTTTTAAATGTTTTTAAATGTATGTTTTGCCTGGTTCTGTTTGTGGATTACTATTTTTGTACAATAAAATTGACTATTTAACGTGGATCCCATTGGTTTGCATATCCTTTTCTTTTTGTGTTTAGTGTGTAGTGTGTAGCTTAACCCTATACGCTACACGCTACACGCTACACTCTACACCCTACACGCTACACCCTACACTCTACACCGTACACTCTACACGCTAAACGCTACACTCTACACCCTACACCCTAAACGCTACACGCTACACTCTACACCCTACACGCTACACTCTACACTCTACACGCTACACGCTACACTCTACACCCTACACTCTACACGCTACACGCTACACGCTACACCCTACACTCTACACGCTACACGCTACACTCTACACGCTACACGCTACATGCTACACTCTACACTCTACACCCTACACCCTACACGCTACACGCTATACTCTACACCCTACACTCTACACGCTACACGCTACACTCTACACTCTACACGCTACACGCTACACTCTACACCCTACACGCAACACGCTACACTCTATACCCTACACGCTACACTCTGCACGCTACACGCTACACCCTACACGCTATACTCTGCACGCTACACGCTACACTCTACACCATACACGCTACACCCTACACTCTACACCCTACACCCTACACGCTATACCCGACACCCTACACCCTACATGCTTCACCCTAAACGCTACACTCTACACCCTACACCCTACACGCTACATGCTACACCCTACACGCTACACTCTACACCCTACACTCTACACGCTACACACTACACGCTACACGCTACACCCTACACGCTACATGCTACACCCTACACGCTACACGTTACACTCTACACCCTACACCCTACACGCTACACGCTACACCCTACACGCTACACGTTACACTCTACACGCTACACGCTACACTCTACACCCTACGCTCTACACGCTACACGCTACACTGTACACCCTACATGCAACACGCTACACTCTACACCCTACACGCTACACGCTACATGCTACACTCTACACTCTACACCATACACCCTACACGCTACACACTATACTCTACACCCTACACGCTACACTCTACACGCTACGCGCTACACGCTACACTCTACACGCTACACTCTACACCCTACATGCAACACGCTACACTCTACACCCTACACCCTACACGCTACACGCTACACCCTACACGCTACACGTTACACTCTACACCCTACACCCTACACACTACACCCTACACGCTACACGTTACACTCTACACCCTACACGCTACACTCTACACCCTGCTCCCTACACGCTACACGCTGCACCCTACACGCTACACGCTACACCCTACACACTACACGTTACACTCTACACCCTACACTCTACACCCTACACTCAACACGCTACACTCTACACCCTACACTCTGCACTCTACACCCTACACCCTACACACTACACACTACACTCTACACCCTACACGCTACACGCTACACCCTACACCCTACACCCTACACGCTACAATCTACACGCTACACGCTACACCCTATACGCTAGACGCTACACTCTACACGCTACACGATACACGCTACACCCTACACGCTACACCCTACACTCTACACCCTACACCCTACACGCTACACGCTACACCCTACACGCTACACCCTACACTCTACACCCTACACCCTACACGCTACATGCTACACCCTACACGCTACACGTTACACCCTACACCCTACACTCTACACCCTACACCCTACTCTCTACACTCTACACCATACACCCTACACGCTACACACTATACTCTACACCCTACACGCTACACTCTACACACTACACGCTACACGCTACACTCTACACGCTACACTCTACACCCTACATGCAACACGCTACACTCTACACCCTACACCCTACACGCTACACGCTACACCCTACACGCTACACGTTACACTCTACACCCTACACCCTACACACTACACCCTACACGCTACACGTTACACTCTACACCCTACACGCTACACTCTACACCCTGCTCCCTACACGCTACACGCTGCACCCTACACGCTACACGCTACACCCTACACACTACACGTTACACTCTACACCCTACACTCTACACCCTACACTCTACACGCTACACTCTACACCCTACACTCTGCACTCTACACCCTACACCCTACACACTACACGCTACACTCTACACCCTACACGCTACATGCTACACCCTACACCCTACACCCTACACGCTACAATCTACACGCTACACGCTACACCCTATACGCTAGACGCTACACTCTACACGCTACACGATACACGCTACACCATACACGCTACACCCTACACTCTACACCCTACACCCTACACGCTACATGCTACACCCTACACGCTACACGTTACACCCTACACCCTACACTCTACACCCTACACCCTACTCTCTACACGCTATATTCTACACCCTACACGCTACACTCTACACCCTACACGCTACACGCTACACTCTACACCCTAGACGCTACACTCTATACCCTACACTCTACACACTACACCCTACACCCTACACTCTACATGCTACACCCTACACCCTACACTCTACATGCTACACGCTACACGCTACATGCTACACGCTACACCCTACACGCTACACGCTACACACTACATGCTACACCCTACACCCTACACCCTACACGCTACACGCTACACTCTACACCCTACAAGCTACACCCTACACCCTACACGCTACACGCTACACTCTACACCCTACACGCTACACCCTACACTCTACACCCTACACGCTACACCCTACACTCTACACCCTACACGCTATACGCTACACTCTACACCCTGCACGCTACACGCTACACCCTACACGCTACACTCTACACCCTACACGCTACACCCTACACTCTACACCCTACACGCTACACGCTACACTCTACACCCTACACGCTACACCCTACACTCCACACCTTACACCCTACATGCTACACGCTACACCCTACACGCTACAAATTACACTCTAAACCCTACACTCTACATCCTACACCCTACACTCTACACCCTACACGCTACACTCTACACTCTACACCCTACACCCTACATGCTACACGCTACACGCTACACTCTACACCCTACACGCTACACGCTACACCCTACAAGCTAAACGCTACAAACTACACGCTACATATTACACTCTACACCCTAGCGTGTTGCGTGTAGGGTGTAGAGTGTAGCGTGTAGCATGTAGCGTGTAGGGTGTATGGTGTAGAGTGTAGCATGTAGCGTGTAGGGTGTAGAGTGTAGCGTGTAGGGTGTAGAGTGTAGCATGTAGCGTGTAGGGTGTAGGGTGTAGAGTGTAGAGTGTAGCATGTAGCATGTAGATTGTAGGGTGTACCGTGTAGGGTGCAGAGTGTAGCATGTAGGGTGTAGGGTGTAGAGTGAAGGGTGTAGCGTGTAGAGTGTAGCGTGTAGCGTGTAGCTTGTAGGGTGTAGAGTGTAGCGTGTAGCGTGTAGGCTGTAGCGTGTAGGGTGTAGCATGTATCGTGTAGGGTGTAGAGTGTAGCATGTAGCGTGTAGAGTGTAGGGTGTAGCGTGTAGCGTGTGTAGGGTGTAGGGTGTAGAGTGTAGCGTGTAGCGTGTAGGGTGTAGAGTGTAGGGTGTAGGGTGTAGAGTGTAGCGTATAGCGTGTAGGGTGTAGGATGTAGAGTGTAGCGTGTAGGGTGTAGAGTGTAGAGTGTAGCGTGTAGAGTGTAGCATGTAGCGTGTAGGGTGTAGAGTGTAGAGTGTAGCGTGTAGGGTGAAGCATGTAGGGTGTAGGGTGTCGGGTATAGCGTGTAGGGTGTAGGGTGTAGAGTGTAGGGTGTAGCGTGTATGGTGTAGAGTGTAGCGTGTAGCGTGTAGAGTGTAGCGTGTAGGGTGTAGGGTGTAGCGTGTAGCGTGTAGGGTGTAGAGTGTAGCGTGTTGCATGTAGGGTGTAGAGTGTAGCGTGTAGCGTGTAGAGTGTAGAGTGTAGCGTGTAGCGTGTAGAGTGTAGCGGGTAGGGTGTAGAGTGTAGCGAGTAGCGTGTAGGGTGTAGGGTGTAGAGTGTAGGGTGTAGCGTGTAGGGTGAAGAGTGTAGCGTGTAGGGGGTAGGGTGTAGGGTGTAGAGTGTAGCGTGTAGGGTGTAGCGTGTAGCATGTAGCGTGTAGCGTGTAGCATGTAGAGTGTAGCGTGTAGGGTGTAGAGTGTAGCGTGTAGGGTGTAGCGTGTAGCGTGTAGCGTGCAGTGTGTAGAGTGTAGCGTATAGCGTGTAGGGTGTAGAGTGTAGGGTGTAGCATGTAGCGTGTAGAGTGTAGCGTGTAGGGTGTAGGGTGTACAGTGTAGGGTGTAGCGTGTAGCATGTAGGGTGTAGCGTGTAGCGTGTACCGTGTAGCGTATAGAGTGCAGCGTGTAGGGTGTAGAGTGTAGCGTGTAGTGTGTAGCGTGTAGGGTGTAGGGTGTAGCGTGTAGGGTGTAGAGTGTAGCGTGTAGGGTGTAGAGTGTAACATGTAGCGTGTAGGGTGTAGGGCGTAGCGTGTAGCGTGTACCGTGTAGCGTATAGAGTGTAGTGTGTAGGGTGTAGAGTGTAGCGTGTAGGGTGTAGAGTGTAGCGTGTAGCGTGTAGCGTGTAGCGTGTAGAGTGTAGTGTGTAGGGTGTAGCGTGTAGAGTGTAGTGTGTGGCGTGCAGGGCGTAGGGTGTAGCGTGTAGGGTGTAGGGTGTAGAGTGTAGGGTGTAGCATGTAGGGTGTAGGGTGTAGGGTGTAGCGTGTAGGGTGTAGAGTGTAGCGTGTAGGGTGTACGGTGTAGAGTGTAGGGTATAAGCTGTAGCGTTTAGCGTGTAGAGTGTAGCGTGTAGCGTGTAGCGTGTAGCGTGTAGGGTGTAGAGTGTAGGGTGTAGAGTGTAGCGTGTAGCGTGTAGCGTGTAGGGTGTAGGGTGTAGCGTGTAGGGTGTAGCATGTAGCGTGTAGCGTGTAGCATGTAGAGTAGGGTGTAGGGTGTAGGGTGTAGAGTGTAGTGTGTAGAGTGTAGAGTGTAGCGTGTAGAGTGGAAAGTGTAGCGTGTAGGGTGTAGCGTGTAGTGTGTAGCGTGTAGCGCGTAGCGTGTAGAGAGTAGGGTATAGAGTGTAGCGTGTAGAGAGTAGGGAGCAGAGTGTAGAGTGTAGCGTGCAGGGTGTAGGGTGTACAGTGTAGGGTGTAGGGTGTAGCGTGTAGCGTGTAGAGTGTAGGGAGTAGGGTGTAGGGTGTAGCGTGTAGGGTGTAGATTGTAGCGTGTAGCGTGTAGCGTGTAGGGTGTAGCGTGTAGCGTGTAGGGTGTAGCGTGTATCATGTACCGTGTAGCGTGTAGCATGTAGAGTAGGGTGTAGGGTGTAGAGTGTAGCATGTAGGGTGTAGGGTGGAGAGTGTAGGGTGTAGCATGTAGGGTGTAGGGTGTAGCGTGCAGGGTGTAGAGTGTAGCGTGTAGGGTGTACGGTGTAGAGTGTAGGGTATAAGCTGTAGCGTTTAGCGTGTAGAGTGTAGCGTGTAGCGTGTAGCGTGTAGGGTGTAGAGTGTAGGGTGTAGAGTGTAGCGTGTAGCGTGTAGCGTGTAGGGTGAAGCGTGTAGGGTGTAGCATGTAGCGTGTAGCGTGTAGCATGTAGAGTAGGGTGTAGGGTGTAGGGTTTAGAGTGTAGTGTGTAGAGTGTGGAGTGTAGCGTGTAGAGTGTAAAGTGTAGCGTGTAGGGTGTAGCGTGTAGTGTGTAGCGTGTAGCGCGTAGCGTGTAGAGTGTAGGGTATAGAGTGTAGCGTGTAGAGAGTAGGGAGCAGAGTGTAGAGTGTAGCATGTAGGGTGTAGGGTGTACAGTGTAGGGTGTAGGGTGTAGCGTGTAGCGTGTAGAGTGTAGGGAGTAGGGTGTAGGGTGTAGCGTGTAGGGTGTGGAGTGTAGCGTGTAGCGTGTAGGGTGTAGCATGTAGCGTGTAGGGTGTAGCGTGTATCATGTACCGTGTAGCGTGTAGCATGTAGAGTAGGGTGTAGGGTGTAGAGTGTAGCGTGTAGCGTGTAGTGTGTAGCGTGTAGAGTGTAAAGTGTAGCGTGTAGTGTGTAGTGTGTAGCGTGTAGCGCGTAGCGTTGTAGAGTGTAGGGTATAGAGTGTAGCGTGTAGAGAGTAGGGAGTAGAGTGTAGAGTGTAGCGTGTAGGGTGTAGAGTGTAGCGAGTAGCGTGTAGTGTGTAGGGTGTAGGGTGTAGAGTGTAGGGTGTAGCGTGTAGGGTGTAGAGTGTAGCGTGTAGGGTGTAGCGTGTAGCGTGCAGGGTGTAGAGTGTAGCGTATAGCGTGTAGGGTGTAGGGTGTAGAGTGTAGGGTGTAGCGTGTAGAGTGTAGCGTGTAGCGTGTAGGGTGTAGGGTGTACAGTGTAGGGTGTAGGGTGTAGCGTGTAGAGTTTAGTGTGTGGCGTGCAGGGCATAGGGTGTAGCGTGTAGGGTGTAGAGTGTAGGGTGTAGCATGTAGGGTGTAGGGTGTAGCGTGTAGGGTGTAGCGTGTAGTGTGTAGCGTGTAGCGCGTAGCGTGTAGAGTGTAGGGTATAGAGTGTAGCGTGTAGAGAGTAGGGAGCAGAGTGTAGAGTGTAGCATGTAGGGTGTAGGGTGTACAGTGTAGGGTGTAGGGTGTAGCGTGTAGCGTGTAGAGTGTAGGGAGTAGGGTGTAGGGTGTAGCGTGTAGGGTGTGGAGTGTAGCGTGTAGCGTGTAGGGTGTAGCATGTAGCGTGTAGGGTGTAGCGTGTATCATGTACCGTGTAGCGTGTAGCATGTAGAGTAGGGTGTAGGGTGTAGAGTGTAGCGTGTAGCGTGTAGTGTGTAGCGTGTAGAGTGTAAAGTGTAGCGTGTAGTGTGTAGTGTGTAGCGTGTAGCGCGTAGCGTTGTAGAGTGTAGGGTATAGAGTGTAGCGTGTAGAGAGTAGGGAGTAGAGTGTAGAGTGTAGCGTGTAGGGTGTAGAGTGTAGCGAGTAGCGTGTAGTGTGTAGGGTGTAGGGTGTAGAGTGTAGGGTGTAGCGTGTAGGGTGTAGAGTGTAGCGTGTAGGGTGTAGCGTGTAGCGTGCAGGGTGTAGAGTGTAGCGTATAGCGTGTAGGGTGTAGGGTGTAGAGTGTAGGGTGTAGCGTGTAGAGTGTAGCGTGTAGCGTGTAGGGTGTAGGGTGTACAGTGTAGGGTGTAGGGTGTAGCGTGTAGAGTTTAGTGTGTGGCGTGCAGGGCATAGGGTGTAGCGTGTAGGGTGTAGAGTGTAGGGTGTAGCATGTAGGGTGTAGGGTGTAGCGTGTAGGGTGTAGAGTGTAGCATGTAGGGTGTACGGTGTAGAGTGTAGGGTATAAGCTGTAGAGTTTAGCGTGTAGAGTGTAGCGTGTAGGGTGTAGCGTGTAGGGTGTAGAGTGTAGGGTGCAGCGTGTAGGGTGTATCGTGTAGCGTGTAGCGTGTAGGGTGTAGGGTGTAGAGTGTAGGGTGTAGCGTGTAGGGTGTAGCGTGTAGCGTGTAGCGTGTAGCGTGTAGCATGTAGGGTGTAGCAAGTAGCGTGTATTGTGTAGGGTGTAGAGTGTAGCGTGTAGCGTGTAGGGTGTCAATTTTTCCTCTGATGAAGACGCTTGAGTAGCGTCGATACGCGTGGGGTTCAGGGCTTCCTTTGTTTTTTTCCCGAGGGACAGGACTTGGGTAACTTATCTTTACAACTGCTATGGAATTACACCTATTTACTTCATGCATGGCCTGGCATTTTTCCAAGCCTTAGGACAATGGATCCTGATTCTTTGTATTTCATTTCAATTAGATTTTTATTGAGTTTAAACAAAGAAAACGAATAACAAAACATAACTGTATCTGTATAACTGTAGTAAATATTCTATAGCAGGTACAAGTGTACAATCAGGAAAAGAAACCGTCAAATTGCTTTTTTAATTGTGACCATTTACCCCATCTGGCATGAAAACGATCTTTGGATAGAAGATTAGTATAATAAATTTCCTCATATACAAAATGTCTATCGATCAATATCAAATGTTTCACGTTGGGCGGGCGAATGTTATTCCACTCTTTCACAATCAAATAGCTTGCGGACATTAGAACATGAGCTGTTAGAAATCTGTCCATTTTGAATTGATGTAGATTAATAAGCAATAAGGCCATATCAGGGCATGGCAATATAGTTTCCCCAGTCAGAAGTGAAATTATTAAGAAAATCTCAGACCAGAAATTTTTCAGAAGGGGACAGGACCAGAAAACATGTAGCAAATCTGCTGACTGACCACATTTCCTCCAACACATCCCATCATGACCCTTAATAAAATGTTTAAGTCTATTGGGAGTTAAATAATATCTCTGAATTAGTTTATAATGGGTTTCCAGGGTATTCGAGCATCTGGAGGCTTTCGTAGCTAATTTGAATGATTGTGTCCATTGAGATGGTGAAATTGTTTTATTTAATCTTTGTGCCCATTTCTCAAAGGAACCCGAGCTGCTAAAAGTATATTTGTCAGTCAATATATTATAGAAGGACCTCAGACAGCTCTTGTTTTTTAGAGGTGGGGTTTTGAAAAAATTAATGGCAGTTTGATTAAGTAATATTTTTTTGGGAGTGTTTAGTTCTAATCTTTTATACTCCTCTTTAAGCAAATAATAATTCATAAATTCACAACTCTCAATCTTAAATTTATCTTTCAGTATTTGAAAGGGAACAAATTTATTAGCTTCCAGCATATCATGGATATACTTAATCCCTAGTGTCGACCACTTTTCAAAACGAAATCTAAGTGTGGGCCTAACCGGGAGCAAGTATGAAATGGGGAGTGGGTAGACAGGATGAGGAGGTCTGTTGGATTTATGAGCTTGAAAATGTATCCAGCTTTGAACTGCCGCCTTGATGATGGGATTATGAATACTCTCAACTTTCTGATGCTTTATAAAGAATCTATATAGATATAAAAGGGGTTCCTGATTGGGCATGGAGGTTAATTCCATTTTGGGCCATTCCAAATTTTCAGTATTCCTGAACCATAATTTGGTTTGGTCAAGGATACTGGAGTGGTAATATGCGCTTATATCCGGAAGAGCAATTCCCCCGTTTTCTTTAGAACGAATCAAAATTTGTTTTTTTATCCTCGATTTCCCCTTAGGCCATATAAATCTGTTCATTTGTTTAATCAAATTTTGTAAAATAAGATTGGGGAGTGGTAGGGGGACATTCCTAAAGAAATATAGAATTTTAGGAAGGAGAAGCATTTTATACAAGGTAATTTTTCCAAGCCATGAGGAAGGGGATTTTGAAATGGTTTTAATAGTTTGTTCTATTTCGTTATAAACGTGATCAGCGTTGATCTTGTATAGATTGTGTATATCATTCGTCAATAAGATGCCCAGGTAAGGGGTTTGGGTACGGTTCCATATGAAAGGGTAGGAACTGTGTAGTATCTGTTTCGTTTGAGTTGATAAATAGAGAGATAGTACAATAGTTTTGGAATGGTTCAATTTATAGAGAGAAACTCTACCAAAGTCCTTTATAATTTCCCAAGCGTATTTGATTGAGCTAATTGGGTTTGACAAGGTTAGGATAATATCATCCGCATATAATCCAATTTTATGATCTATGTTGCCTGAGGATATACCTTTAATCTCTTCAGAGTCCCTGATGTACTGAGCTAACGGTTCAAGACTAAGGATAAAAATCAGAGGGGAAAGTGGGCATCCCTGCCTCGTGCCGTTAGAGATCGGGAACTGTTCTGACATTATGTTGTTAACAAATACAGCGGCTGAAGGGGCAGAGTATAATGTTTGTATGCTATTGATTAGGTTTGGACTAAAATTTAATTTCTTGAGTACCGCAAATGCAAAGTCCCAGCTCAAACGATCAAACGCTTTTTCAGCGTCTAAAGTGATGAATAAACTGGGAATCTGCCTACGGTTACATAGAGAAAGAAGATTCAACACCCGTCTAGTGCTATCGTATGTTTGTCTTTGTTTGACAAAACCTACCTGATCAGGGTGAACAACATCTGGAATAATGTGTTGTAGTCTATTTGCTATGATTTTTGCATATGCTTTAATGTCGGTATTTAGTAGTGAAATTGGTCTAAAATTTTCAATTTTTGTTGTATCTTTATTGGGTTTAGGAATGACTACTATTGTGGCTTTGAGCATTTCATTGTCACATTTTCCATTCACTCTGATAAAATTGAGTGTCTGGGTAAGGTGGGGGATAAGCAATTTTTGAAACTGTTTGTAGTACTCACTCGTGAAACCGTCTGGACCCGGTGCTTTGTTAATTTTAAAGGCATTAATAACATTCATAACCTCTTTCTCGCTAAAGGGCATATCAAGTGTTTCTCTTTGCTCTGGCGTAAGGCTCCCCAGTTTTATTTTCTCTAGAAATAAATCAATTTGGTCTTGGGAGGGAGGTGAGACATCTATATTATCTTTCAGGTTATATAGTTTAAAGTAATAATCCCTGAAAGCCTTTGCGATGTCCTTTGGTTTTAGAACATCGCCAGAAGCCAATGATATTCTATCAACCACCTTTCTCATCTTTATAGGTTTGAATTTGTTGGCCATCAGCCTAGTTGGTCTATTATTGTCCGTATAGTATCCAGCCCCAAAAAAAGTGGCTTTTTTATCATACTGAGCAATTAATAGATTCCTAAGATCTAGCCTACAAATATGCAATTCTTTGTGTTTATCAAAACTACTATCATTTTGAGCAGAGGCTTCCAGGATTTTAATTTTTTCTATTAGTTCTTTCTGTCTAAACTCTCTTATTTTTTTTTGTTTAGCTCCAAGCTGAATTAATGTTCCCCTAATCACACACTTGTGGGCTTGCCATAATATCTCTGGGTTGATTTCTTGTGTAGAGTTTTCAACAAAATAGTGGGAGATGGTTTGTTCTATTAATTTGGAATTTTCCTGTGTATTGGTTATGAATTTACTGTATTTCCAATTGTATGATTTATTTTCTCTATCTGTATTTTTAAGTCTAAGGAGGATAGGTGCATGGTCTGACCAAGTGATTGGGCCCGTGACAAATTTTTCATATAGATCTAAAACTGAAAGACTTGTGAAAATATGGTCAATCCTAGTGAAGGATTTATTATATGGACAATATCTTGTGAATTCTTTTGAATTAGTATTCAGCACTCTACAGCTGTCTTGTAATCCAGATTGTCTTAGCCAGTAAGATAAATTTTGTTTTTTATAATAGGTCAGCGGGTGGGAGCAATCCAAATGGGGATCAACAATATGATTAAAATCTCCGCCCCATACAACATGACCTTCACTGAAGTCCTCCAATTTTTTTTTGAATCTATTAAGAAAGCGAATTTGACTTGAATTGGGGGCATGTATGTTAGCAATGGTGAAATTAACATCTCCCAATTTTCCCTTAATAGTGATTTGTCTACCTTCCTCGTCCTTCATTGTGTCTATTATTTTAAAAGGTAAATCCTTGTGAATGGCTATCGCAACCCCCGCTTTTTTCTTTTCACTGTTTGAAAAGAATATTTGCGAGAAATATTTATTTCGGAGTCTATGGTTATCAGATTCTAATAAATGAGTTTCCTGAAGCAGGACTATATCAGCTTTAAGTCTACGCATATCTTTCCAAAGAGTAAATCTCTTGTAGGGGTTGTTCAAACCATTCACGTTATAGGACACAATATTTAAAGACATAGTATTGGTGTTTGTAGATTATGTAGTGATGTCTGTATTTACAATTAGAATTGTCCACAGAGAAGGAGATTAATAAAACCAGCAAACCCTGTAGAAACAAAAGAGGCAACCTACATAGAACCTGTATCCCCAACATGACGATGATGATGAACCCTTCCAGATCAGATGAAAGTGAAAGCAAACGACGGTCTCCGCTTAGTAGAGATACACACAGACCTGCATACAGATAAAAGATAAAAATAACATAATTGCAACCAGCAAAAAAGTGGGTTAGAAAACCAACAGTTGATGCACACCGAAGTGTGTGTGTAAATGAGTAAGTACTCATTCAAAGTTTAGGGGGTGAAATTAAGGGCCAAGTGAGTGGGGCCAACCCAAAATAATTCAAAAGCTTCATCTGTTTTTCTTCGTGATCCACGAGGGCTTGACATGTCCTGGAAGATGATCAGAAACTCCGCTGTCTTTGTGTCCAGAACTTGATCTCTCCATGGGCGGCAGGCCTAGATCATGAATAAATTTGTCAGAGTTATTTAAGTCAGTTAGCGCAAAAATGACATCTTCCTTAATCACGATCAATTTGGTTGGAAATCCCCATTTATACAGTATCTTATTATTCCTAAGATGGTCAGTGACAGGAATGTATTCTCTCCGTTTTTGTAATGTGGCTCTTGAAAAGTCTGCGAAAATTTTTATCTTGTTGTAGGGGGTCGGTAAATTTGGCAATTGCCTGCTTTTCCTAAGAATTTCCTCTTTAATTTGAAAATAGTGAAAACAGGCTATGACGTCCCTGGGAGCTGTAGTTGGTGCGTATTTGGATTTAGGTAGTCTGTGAATGCGCTCCAGTGTTAGATCACCCCTAGAAGCTTTAGGAAGAACTAAGTGAAGCATTTTTTGGGTGTATTCTGTAAGATCACGATCTTTGATTGACTCAGGTATCCCTCTAAATTTTAAGTTACTACGCCTGCTTCTATCTTCTTGTTCAACTTGTTTTGATTTTATTTGGGCCACCTCGTCCTCCAGGCTGTAATGTGCATCTATCAATTTATTATGGGACTCCACCAATTCCCCCATTTTCCGTTCAAGGTGGTCCACACGCTGTCCAAGATCATCTATATCTTTACGGAGGGATAGATTATGAGATTCCAATTGTGACTGAAAAGATTGAGCCAAAAGAAGAATAATGTTCTTAATGAATATTTCTGATGCATTTTTATTAGAAGCGTCCACATCAGATAGTGACTGTATAAGAGTATCAGCAAGTGTTGGGTTGCCGAGATCCTTGGGGGAATGAATAAGAATTGAATCTCTATTCTGAAGGCTCTCCTGAGCTGCAGCAACCAAAATATTCCCTTTAGAATAGGGAGTATCATGGGAGCCGATCGGCACCTTAATGGGGCTGGCATTAATATTAGATCCGGTACTATGTGTAGCATAAGCAGCCTTTCCAGGGGCTGGTGGGGTAAAGGGAGTATCAGATATAAATGAAACATCCTTGCAAGATGTGGCCCCTTTAACCGGCGTTGTAAAAAGATCTCCGGTTGTTAAAATAGTCGGCGCACATTTTTCGGCCTTTCCAGCGTTTTGTTTTTGTGAGCGCTGCCGATTAGAGCGCTCGTTCTCCTTTTCAAGATGGCCGCTCTCGCGGGAAGACGAGCGAGAGCGGGAGCTCCGTGCAGGGCTATTTTCCAGCGGTCCCCTCCGCTTACTCACGGTTACCGCTGACTTCCTCTGTGTGAGCCGCGGGTTCATTTTCGTCTTGAAAGCGGCATGCTTCTGCCGCTGTGGCGTCGCTCTTAAGTGCTGGCGTCCCCGGCCATAGATACGGGACTTGCCTGCACTTCCTGGTATTTTACATGCTGGATGCGGGGAGCCGCCGCCGCCATCTTGGATCATCTCTTCAGCGCTACAGCGCTCTGTGTCAGTGTCTCTTTCTCTGCGGCTGCTGTGGTCAGCCATGGCAGCTTAGTAGCGATCTGTGCAGGAGATATTCCGGTGTCGGAGGCTTTAGTTTTTAGGTGGAATCTTGAAGAAAAGCTTAATAAAATCGCTTAATTAGGTGGCCCCAGTGTGGAGCTCACAGCTGAGACGTCCTCTCAGAATCAGCGCTGGCCACGCCCCCCCGATTCTTTGTATTTCCACAAGGCGTCTGTATGCATACATTTATCCAAATAACTAGGATTTTGTAGTACTGCAGCATACCTATTTCCCTGATTACCTTTCTATAGGGGTCTGCTTTCATTTGCTTACCAACTGTGCGCACGCATGCTGTGTTGAACAAAATAGGATCCATGATGTATTTCTTCCAGATACTAGGCTGGAGTATATGTTTCCTGTCATAGTACTCAGGGGGTCACAGTTGGCAGTAAACAATAGGCTTCTTATATGTAGATTTGACTAAGATTGGTGTACCCGCATACCTAGCAATTTTTTCTCTCTGGTTATTTCTCCTGTCTCACATATGCTGTAAAGTATTAGCTTCCTTCATTCCCTCGGGTAAAATTACTTATGGCCTATTCAGCCATACTAGTGTTTTAAATGTTTTTAAATGTATGTTTTGCCTGGTTCTGTTTGTGGATTACTATTTTTGTACAATAAAATTGACTATTTAACGTGGATCCCATTGGTTTGCATATCCTTTTCTTTTTGTGTTTAGTGTGTAGTGTGTAGCTTAACCCTACACGCTACACGCTACACGCTACACTCTACACCCTACACGCAACACCCTACACTCTACACCGTACACTCTACACGCTACACGCTACACTCTACACCCTACACCCTAAACGCTACACGCTACACTCTACACCCTACACGCTACACTCTACACTCTACACGCTACACGCTACACTCTACACCCTACACTCTACACGCTACACGCTACACGCTACACCCTACACTCTACACGCTACACGCTACACTCTACACGCTACACGCTACATGCTACACTCTACACTCTACACCCTACACGCTACACGCTATACTCTACACCCTACACTCTACACGCTACACGCTACACTCTACACTCTAAACGCTACACGCTACACTCTACACCCTACACGCAACACGCTACACTCTATACCCTACACGCTACACTCTGCACGCTACACGCTACACCCTACACGCTATACTCTGCACGCTACACGCTACACTCTACACCATACACGCTACACCCTACACTCTACACCCTACACCCTACACGCTATACCCGACACCCTACACCCTACATGCTACACCCTACACGCTACACGCTACACCCTACACGCTACACGTTACACTCTACACCCTACACCCTACACGCTACACGTTACACCCTACACGCTACACGTTACACTCTACACCCTACACGCTACACTCTACACCCTGCACCCTACACGCTACAATCTACACCCTACACCCTACACGCTACACGCTACACTCTACACCCTACACGCTACACCCTACACTCTACACCGTACACTACACGCTACACGCTACACTCTACACCCTACACCCTACACGCTACGCGCTACACTCTACACCCTACACGCTACACTCTAAACTCTACATGCTACACGCTACACTCTACACTCTACACGCTACACGCTACACCCTACACCCTACACGCTACACGCTACACTCTACAACCTACACGCTACACGCTACACTCCACACGCAACACGCTACACTCTACACCCTACACTCTACACGCTACACGCTACACTCTACACCCTACACTCTACACGCTACACGCTACACTGTACACCCTACATGCAACACGCTACACTCTACACCCTACACGCTACACTCTACACGCTACACGCTACATGCTACACTCTACACTCTACACCATACACCCTACACGCTACACACTATACTCTACACCCTACACGCTACACTCTACACGCTACACGCTACACTCTACACGCTACACTCTACACCCTACATGCAACACGCTACACTCTACACCCTACACCCTACACGCTACACCCTACACGCTACACGTTACACTCTACACCCTACACCCTACACACTACACCCTACACGCTACACGTTACACTCTACACCCTACACGCTACACTCTATACCCTGCTCCCTACACGCTACACGCTACACCCTACACGCTACACGCTACACCCTACACACTACACGTTACACTCTACACCCTACACTCTACACCCTACACTCTACACGCTACACTCTACACCCTACACTCTGCACTCTACACCCTACACCCTACACGCTACACTCTACACCCTACACGCTACACACTACACGCTACACGCTACACCATACACGCTACACGCTACACCCTACACGCTACATGTTACACTCTACACCCTGCACCCTACACGCTACACGCTACACCCTACACGCTACACGCTACACCCTACACACTACACGCTACACTCTACACCCTACACCCTACACGCTACGCGCTACACTCTACACCCTACACGCTACACTCTAAACTCTACATGCTACACGCTACACTCTACACTCTACACGCTACACGCTACACCCTACACCCTACACGCTACACGCTACACTCTACAACCTACACGCTACACGCTACACTCCACACGCAACACGCTACACTCTACACCCTACACTCTACACGCTACACGCTACACTCTACACCCTACACTCTACACGCTACACGCTACACTGTACACCCTACATGCAACACGCTACACTCTACACCCTACACGCTACACTCTACACGCTACACGCTACATGCTACACTCTACACTCTACACCATACACCCTACACGCTACACACTATACTCTACACCCTACACGCTACACTCTACACGCTACACGCTACACGCTACACTCTACACGCTACACTCTACACCCTACATGCAACACGCTACACTCTACACCCTACACCCTACACGCTACACGCTACACCCTACACGCTACACGTTACACTCTACACCCTACACCCTACACACTACACCCTACACGCTACACGTTACACTCTACACCCTACACGCTATACTCTACACCCTGCTCCCTACACGCTACACGCTGCACCCTACACGCTACACGCTACACCCTACACACTACACGTTACACTCTACACCCTACACTCTACACCCTACACTCTACACGCTACACTCTACACCCTACACTCTGCACTCTACACCCTACACCCTACACACTACACGCTACACTCTACACCCTACACGCTACATGCTACACCCTACACCCTACACCCTACACGCTACAATCTACACGCTACACGCTACACCCTATACGCTAGACGCTACACTCTACACGCTACACGATACACGCTACACCCTACACGCTACACCCTACACTCTACACCCTACACCCTACACGCTACACGCTACACCCTACACGCTACACCCTACACTCTACACCCTACACCCTACACGCTACATGCTACACCCTACACGCTACACGTTACACCCTACACCCTACACTCTACACCCTACACCCTACTCTCTACACGCTATATTCTACACCCTACACGCTACACTCTACACCCTACACGCTACACGCTACACTCTACACCCTAGACGCTACACTCTATACCCTACACTCTACACGCTACACCCTACACCCTACACTCTACATGCTACACCCTACACCCTACACTCTACATGCTACACGCTACACGCTACATGCTACACGCTACACCCTACACGCTACACGCTACACACTACATGCTACACCCTACACCCTACACCCTACACGCTACACGCTACACTCTACACCCTACAAGCTACACCCTACACCCTACACCCTACACGCTACACGCTACACTCTACACCCTACACGCTACACCCTACACTCTACACCCTACACGCTACACCCTACACTCTACACCCTACACGCTATACGCTACACTCTACACCCTGCACGCTACACGCTACACCCTACACGCTACACTCTACACCCTACACGCTACACCCTACACTCTACACCCTACACGCTACACGCTACACTCTACACCCTACACGCTACACCCTACACTCCACACCCTACACCCTACATGCTACACGCTACACCCTACACACTACAAATTACACTCTAAACCCTACACTCTACATCCTACACCCTACACTCTACACCCTACACGCTACACTCTACACTCTACACCCTACACCCTACATGCTACACGCTACACGCTACACTCTACACCCTACACGCTACACGCTACACCCTACAAGCTAAACGCTACAAACTACACGCTACATATTACACTCTACACCCTAGCGTGTTGCGTGTAGGGTGTAGAGTGTAGCGTGTAGCATGTAGCGTGTAGGGTGTACGGTGTAGGGTGTAGGGTGTAGCGTGTAGCGTGTAGCTTGTAGGGTGTAGAGTGTAGCGTGTAGCGTGTAGGCTGTAGCGTGTAGGGTGTAGCATGTATCGTGTAGGGTGTAGAGTGTAGCATGTAGCGTGTAGAGTGTAGGGTGTAGCGTGTAGCGTGTGTAGGGTGTAGGGTGTAGAGTGTAGCGTGTAGCGTGTAGGGTGTAGAGTGTAGGGTGTAGGGTGTAGAGTGTAGCGTATAGCGTGTAGGGTGTAGGATGTAGAGTGTAGCGTGTAGGGTGTAGAGTGTAGCGTGTAGAGTGTAGCATGTAGCGTGTAGGGTGTAGAGTGTAGAGTGTAGCGTGTAGGGTGAAGCATGTAGGGTGTAGGGTGTCGGGTATAGCGTGTAGGGTGTAGGGTTTAGAGTGTAGGGTGTAGCGTGTATGGTGTAGAGTGTAGCGTGTAGCGTGTAGAGTGTAGCGTGTAGGGTGTAGGGTGTAGCGTGTAGCATGCAGAGTGTAGCGTGTAGGGTGTAGAGTGTAGCGTGTTGCATGTAGGGTGTAGAGTGTAGCGTGTAGAGTGTAGAGTGTAGCGTGTAGCGTGTAGAGTGTAGCGGGTAGTGTGTAGAGTGTAGCGAGTAGCGTGTAGGGTGTAGGGTGTAGAGTGTAGGGTGTAGCGTGTAGGGTGAAGAGTGTAGCGTGTAGGGGGTAGGGTGTAGGGTGTAGAGTGTAGCGTGTAGGGTGTAGCGTGTAGCATGTAGCGTGTAGCGTGTAGCATGTAGAGTGTAGCGTGTAGTGTGTAGAGTGTAGCGTATAGCGTGTAGGGTGTAGAGTGTAGGGTGTAGCATGTAGCGTGTAGCATGTAGGGTGTAGGGTGTAGCGTGTAGCGTGTACCGTGTAGCGTATAGAGTGCAGCGTGTAGGGTGTAGAGTGTAGCGTGTAGTGTGTAGCGTGTAGGGTGTAGGGTGTAGCGTGTAGGGTGTAGCGTGTAGGGTGTAGAGTGTAACATGTAGCGTGTAGGGTGTAGGGCGTAGCGTGTAGCGTGTACCGTGTAGCGTATAGAGTGTAGTGTGTAGGGTGTAGAGTGTAGCGTGTAGGGTGTAGAGTGTAGCGTGTAGCGTGTAGCGTGTAGCGTGTAGAGTGTAGTGTGTATGGTGTAGCGTGTAGAGTGTAGTGTGTGGCGTGCAGGGCGTAGGGTGTAGCGTGTAGGGTGTAGGGTGTAGAGTGTAGGGTGTAGCATGTAGGGTGTAGGGTGTAGGGTGTAGCGTGTAGGGTGTAGAGTGTAGCGTGTAGGGTGTACGGTGTAGAGTGTAGGGTATAAGCTGTAGCGTTTAGCGTGTAGAGTGTAGCGTGTAGCGTGTAGCGTGTAGCGTGTAGGGTGTAGAGTGTAGGGTGTAGAGTGTAGCGTGTAGCGTGTAGCGTGTAGGGTGTAGGGTGTAGCGTGTAGGGTGTAGCATGTAGCGTGTAGCGTGTAGCATGTAGAGTAGGGTGTAGGGTGTAGGGTGTAGAGTGTAGGGTGTAGCGTGTAGGGTGTAGAGTGTAGGGTGTAGCGTGTAGGGTGTAGAGTGTAGCGTGTAGCGTGTAGGGTGTAGGGTGTAGGGTGTAGCGTGTAGGGTGTAGCATGTAGCGTGTAGCGTGTAGCATGTAGAGTAGGGTGTAGGGTGTAGAGTGTAGTGTGTAGAGTGTAGAGTGTAGCGTGTAGAGTGTAAAGTGTAGCGTGTAGGGTGTAGCGTGTAGTGTGTAGCGTGTAGCGCGTAGCGTGTAGAGTGTAGGGTATAGAGTGTAGCGTGTAGAGAGTAGGGAGCAGAGTGTAGAGTGTAGCGTGCAGGGTGTAGGGTGTACAGTGTAGGGTGTAGGGTGTAGCGTGTAGCGTGTAGAGTGTAGGGAGTAGGGTGTAGCGTGTAGGGTGTAGATTGTAGCGTGTAGCGTGTAGCGTGTAGGGTGTAGCGTGTAGCGTGTAGGGTGTAGCGTGTATCATGTACCGTGTAGCGTGTAGCATGTAGAGTAGGGTGTAGGGTGTAGAGTGTAGCATGTAGGGTGTAGGGTGTAGAGTGTAGGGTGTAGCATGTAGGGTGTAGGGTGTAGGGTGTAGCGTGCAGGGTGTAGAGTGTAGCGTGTAGGGTGTACGGTGTAGAGTGTAGGGTATAAGCTGTAGCGTTTAGCGTGTAGAGTGTAGCGTGTAGCGTGTAGCGTGTAGGGTGTAGAGTGTAGGGTGTAGAGTGTAGCGTGTAGCGTGTAGGGTGTAGGGTGAAGCGTGTAGGGTGTAGCATGTAGTGTGTAGCGTGTAGCATGTAGAGTAGGGTGTAGGGTGTAGGGTGTAGCGTGTAGGGTGTAGCGTGTAGCGTGCAGGTGTAGAGTGTAGCGTATAGCGTGTAGGGTGTAGGGTGTAGAGTGTAGGGTGTAGCGTGTAGAGTGTAGCGTGTAGCGTGTAGGGTGTAGGGTGTACAGTGTAGGGTGTAGCGTGTAGAGTGTAGTGTGTGGCGTGCAGGGCATAGGGTGTAGCGTGTAGGGTGTAGGGTGTAGAGTGTAGGGTGTAGCATGTAGGGTGTAGGGTGTAGGGTGTAGCGTGTAGGGTGTAGAGTGTAGCATGTAGGGTGTACGGTGTAGAGTGTAGGGTATAAGCTGTAGCGTTTAGCGTGTAGAGTGTAGCGTTTAGCGTGTAGGGTGTAGGGTGTAGAGTGTAGCGTGTAGGGTGTAGAGTGTAGAGTGTAGAGAGTAGGGTGTAGGGTGTAGAGTGTAGGGTGTAGGGTGTAGAGTGTAACGTGTAGCGTGTAGGGTGTAGCGTGTAGGGTGTAGAGTGTAGGGTGTAGCGTGTAGGGTGTAGCGTGTAGCGTGTAGCGTGTAGCGTGTAGGGTGTAGGGTGTAGAGTGTAGGGTGTAGCGTGTAGGGTGTAGCGTGTAGCGTGTAGCGTGTTGGTTGTAGGGTGTAGAGTGTAGGGTGTAGCGTGTAGGGTGTAGCGTGTAGCGTGTAGCGTGTAGAGTGTAGCGTCTAGCGTGTAGCGTATAGTGTGTAGCGTGTAGATTGTAGCGTGTAGGGTGTAGGGTGTAGGGTGTACCGTGTAGGGTGTAGCGTGTAGCGTGTAGCGTGTAGAGTGTAGCATGTAGGGTGTAGCAAGTAGCGTGTATTGTGTAGGGTGTAGAGTGTAGCATGTAGCGTGTAGAGTGTAGGGTGTAGCGTGTAGGGTGTAGAGTGTAGCGTGTAGAGTGTAGAGTGTAGCGTGTAGCGTGTAGGGTGTCACTTTTTCCTCTGATGAAGACGCTTGAGTAGCGTCGATACGCGTGGGGTAAAGGGCTTCCTTTGTTTTTTTCCCGAGGGACAGGACTTGGGTAACATCTTTACAACTGCTATGGAATTACACCTATTTACTTCATGCATGGCCTGGCATTTTTCCAAGCCTTAGGACAATGGATCCTGATTCTTTGTATTTCCACAAGGCGTCTGTATGCATACATTTATCCAAATAACTAGGATTTTGTAGTACTGCAGCATATCTATTTCCCTGATTACCTTTCTATAGGGGTCTGCTTTCATTTGCTTACCAACTGTGCGCACGCATGCTGTGTTGAACAAAATAGGATCCATGATGTATTTCTTCCAGATACTAGGCTGGAGTATATGTTTCCTGTCATAGTACTCAGGGGGTCACAGTTGGCAGTAAACAATAGGCTTCTTATATGTAGATTTGACTAAGATTGGTGTACCCGCATACCTAGCAATTTTTTCTCTCTGGTTATTTCTCCTGTCTCACATATGCTGTAAAGTATTAGCTTCCTTCATTCCCTCGGGTAAAATTACTTATGGCCTATTCAGCCATACTAGTGTTTTAAATGTTTTTAAATGTGTTTTGCCTGGTTCTGTTTGTGGATTACTATTTTTGTACAATAAAATTGACTATTTAACGTGGATCCCATTGGTTTGCATATCCTTTTCTTTTTGTGTTTAGTGTGTAGTGTGTAGCTTAACCCTACACGCTACACGCTACACGCTACACTCTACACCCTACACGCTACACCCTACACTCTACACCGTACACTCTACATGCTACACGCTACACTCTACACCCTACACCCTAAACGCTACACGCTACACTCTACACCCTACACGCTACACTCTACACTCTACACGCTACACGCTACACTCTACACCCTACACTCTACACGCTACACGCTACACGCTACACCCTACACTCTACACGCTACACGCTACACTCTACACGCTACACGCTACATGCTACACTCTACACTCTACACCCTACACCCTACACGCTACACGCTATACTCTACACCCTACACTCTACACGCTACACGCTACACTCTACACTCTACACGCTACACGCTACACTCTACACCCTACACGCAACACGCTACACTCTATACCCTACACGCTACACTCTGCACGCTACACGCTACACCCTACACGCTATACTCTGCACGCTACACGCTACACTCTACACCATACACGCTACACCCTACACTCTACACCCTACACCCTACACGCTATACCCGACACCCTACACCCTACATGCTTCACCCTAAACGCTACACTCTACACCCTACACCCTACACGCTACATGCTACACCCTACACGCTACACTCTACACCCTACACTCTACACGCTACACACTACACGCTACACGCTACACCCTACACGCTACATGCTACACCCTACACGCTACACGTTACACTCTACACCCTACACCCTACACGCTACACGCTACACCCTACACGCTACACGTTACACTCTACACGCTACACGCTACACTCTACACCCTACGCTCTACACGCTACACGCTACACTGTACACCCTACATGCAACACGCTACACTCTACACCCTACACGCTACACTCTACACGCTACACGCTACATGCTACACTCTACACTCTACACCATACACCCTACACGCTACACACTATACTCTACACCCTACACGCTACACTCTACACGCTACACGCTACACGCTACACTCTACACGCTACACTCTACACCCTACATGCAACACGCTACACTCTACACCCTACACCCTACACGCTACACGCTACACCCTACACGCTACACGTTACACTCTACACCCTACACCCTACACACTACACCCTACACGCTACACGTTACACTCTACACCCTACACGCTACACTCTACACCCTGCTCCCTACACGCTACACGCTGCACCCTACACGCTACACGCTACACCCTACACACTACACGTTACACTCTACACCCTACACTCTACACCCTACACTCTACACGCTACACTCTACACCCTACACTCTGCACTCTACACCCTACACCCTACACACTACACGCTACACTCTACACCCTACACGCTACACGCTACACCCTACACCCTACACCCTACACGCTACAATCTACACGCTACACGCTACACCCTATACGCTAGACGCTACACTCTACACGCTACACGATACACGCTACACCCTACACGCTACACCCTACACTCTACACCCTACACCCTACACGCTACACGCTACACCCTACACGCTACACCCTACACTCTACACCCTACACCCTACACGCTACATGCTACACCCTACACGCTACACGTTACACCCTACACCCTACACTCTACACCCTACACCCTACTCTCTACACTCTACACCATACACCCTACACGCTACACACTATACACCCTACACGCTACACTCTACACGCTACACGCTACACGCTACACTCTACACGCTACACTCTACACCCTACATGCAACACGCTACACTCTACACCCTACACCCTACACGCTACACGCTACACCCTACACGCTACACGTTACACTCTACACCCTACACCCTACACACTACACCCTACACGCTACACGTTACACTCTACACCCTACACGCTACACTCTACACCCTGCTCCCTACACGCTACACGCTGCACCCTACACGCTACACGCTACACCCTACACACTACACGTTACACTCTACACCCTACACTCTACACCCTACACTCTACACGCTACACTCTACACCCTACACTCTGCACTCTACACCCTACACCCTACACACTACACGCTACACTCTACACCCTACACGCTACACGCTACACCCTACACCCTACACCCTACACGCTACAATCTACACGCTACACGCTACACCCTATACGCTAGACGCTACACTCTACACGCTACACGATACACGCTACACCCTACACGCTACACCCTACACTCTACACCCTACACCCTACACGCTACATGCTACACCCTACACGCTACACGTTACACCCTACACCCTACACTCTACACCCTACACCCTACTCTCTACACGCTATATTCTACACCCTACACGCTACACTCTACACCCTACACGCTACACTCTACACCCTAGACGCTACACTCAATACCCTACACTCTACACGCTACACCCTACACCCTACACTCTACATGCTACACCCTACACCCTACACTCTACATGCTACACGCTACACGCTACATGCTACACGCTACACCCTACACGCTACACGCTACACACTACATGCTACACCCTACACCCTACACCCTACACGCTACACGCTACACTCTACACCCTACAAGCTACACCCTACACCCTACACCCTACACGCTACACGCTACACTCTACACCCTACACGCTACACCCTACACTCTACACCCTACACGCTACACCCTACACTCTACACCCTACACGCTATACGCTACACTCTACACCCTGCACGCTACACGCTACACCCTACACGCTACACTCTACACCCTACACGCTACACCCTACACTCTACACCCTACACGCTACACGCTACACTCTACACCCTACACGCTACACCCTACACTCCACACCCTACACCCTACATGCTACACGCTACACCCTACACGCTACAAATTACACTCTAAACCCTACACTCTACATCCTACACCCTACACTCTACACCCTACACGCTACACTCTACACTCTACACCCTACACCCTACATGCTACACGCTACACGCTACACTCTACACCCTACACGCTACACGCTACACCCTACAAGCTAAACGCTACAAACTACACGCTACATATTACACTCTACACCCTAGCGTGTTGCGTGTAGGGTGTAGAGTGTAGCGTGTAGCATGTAGCGTGTAGGGTGTATGGTGTAGAGTGTAGCATGTAGCGTGTAGGGTGTAGAGTGTAGCGTGTAGGGTGTAGAGTGTAGCATGTAGCGTGTAGGGTGTAGGGTGTAGAGTGTAGAGTGTAGCATGTAGCATGTAGATTGTAGGGTGTACCGTGTAGGGTGTAGAGTGTAGCATGTAGGGTGTAGGGTGTAGAGTGAAGGGTGTAGCGTGTAGAGTGTAGCGTGTAGCGTGTACGGTGTAGGGTGTAGGGTGTAGCGTGTAGCGTGTAGCTTGTAGGGTGTAGAGTGTAGCGTGTAGCGTGTAGGCTGTAGCGTGTAGGGTGTAGCATGTATCGTGTAGGGTGTAGAGTGTAGCATGTAGCGTGTAGAGTGTAGGGTGTAGCGTGTAGCGTGTGTAGGGTGTAGGGTGTAGAGTGTAGCGTGTAGCGTGTAGGGTGTAGAGTGTAGGGTGTAGGGTGTAGAGTGTAGCGTATAGCGTGTAGGGTGTAGGATGTAGAGTGTAGCGTGTAGGGTGTAGAGTGTAGCGTGTAGAGTGTAGCATGTAGCGTGTAGGGTGTAGAGTGTAGAGTGTAGCGTGTAGGGTGAAGCATGTAGGGTGTAGGGTGTCGGGTATAGCGTGTAGGGTGTAGGGTGTAGAGTGTAGGGTGTAGTGTGTATGGTGTAGAGTGTAGCGTGTAGCGTGTAGAGTGTAGCGTGTAGGGTGTAGGGTGTAGCGTGTAGCATGCAGAGTGTAGCGTGTAGGGTGTAGAGTGTAGCGTGTTGCATGTAGGGTGTAGAGTGTAGCGTGTAGCGTGTAGAGTGTAGAGTGTAGCGTGTAGCGTGTAGAGTGTAGCGGGTAGGGTGTAGAGTGTAGCGAGTAGCGTGTAGGGTGTAGGGTGTAGAGTGTAGGGTGTAGCGTGTAGGGTGAAGAGTGTAGCGTGTAGGGGGTAGGGTGTAGGGTGTAGAGTGTAGCGTGTAGGGTGTAGCGTGTAGCATGTAGCGTGTAGCGTGTAGCATGTAGAGTGTAGCGTGTAGGGTGTAGAGTGTAGCGTGTAGGGTGTAGCGTGTAGCGTGTAGCGTGCAGTGTGTAGAGTGTAGCGTATAGCGTGTAGGGTGTAGAGTGTAGGGTGTAGCATGTAGCGTGTAGAGTGTAGCGTGTAGGGTGTAGGGTGTACAGTGTAGGGTGTAGCGTGTAGCATGTAGGGTGTAGGGTGTAGCGTGTAGCGTGTACCGTGTAGCGTATAGAGTGCAGCGTGTAGGGTGTAGAGTGTAGCGTGTAGTGTGTAGCGTGTAGGGTGTAGGGTGTAGCGTGTAGGGTGTAGAGTGTAGCGTGTAGGGTGTAGAGTGTAACATGTAGCGTGTAGGGTGTAGGGCGTAGCGTGTAGCGTGTACCGTGTAGCGTATAGAGTGTAGTGTGTAGGGTGTAGAGTGTAGCGTGTAGGGTGTAGAGTGTAGCGTGTAGCGTGTAGCGTGTAGCGTGTAGAGTGTAGTGTGTAGGGTGTAGCGTGTAGAGTGTAGTGTGTGGCGTGCAGGGCGTAGGGTGTAGCGTGTAGGGTGTAGGGTGTAGAGTGTAGGGTGTAGCATGTAGGGTGTAGGGTGTAGGGTGTAGCGTGTAGGGTGTAGAGTGTAGCGTGTAGGGTGTACGGTGTAGAGTGTAGGGTATAAGCTGTAGCGTTTAGCGTGTAGAGTGTAGCGTGTAGCGTGTAGCGTGTAGGGTGTAGAGTGTAGGGTGTAGAGTGTAGAGTGTAGCGTGTAGCATGTAGCGTGTAGGGTGTAGGGTGTAGCGTGTAGGGTGTAGCATGTAGCGTGTAGCGTGTAGCATGTAGAGTAGGGTGTAGGGTGTAGGGTGTAGAGTGTAGTGTGTAGAGTGTAGAGTGTAGCGTGTAGAGTGTAAAGTGTAGCGTGTAGGGTGTAGCGTGTAGTGTGTAGCGTGTAGCGCGTAGCGTGTAGAGTGTAGGGTATAGAGTGTAGCGTGTAGAGAGTAGGGAGCAGAGTGTAGAGTGTAGCGTGCAGGGTGTAGGGTGTACAGTGTAGGGTGTAGGGTGTAGCGTGTAGCGTGTAGAGTGTAGGGAGTAGGGTGTAGGGTGTAGCGTGTAGGGTGTAGATTGTAGCGTGTAGCGTGTAGCGTGTAGGGTGTAGCGTGTAGCGTGTAGGGTGTAGCGTGTATCATGTACCGTGTAGCGTGTAGCATGTACAGTAGGGTGTAGGGTGTAGAGTGTAGCATGTAGGGTGTAGGGTGTAGAGTGTAGGGTGTAGCATGTAGGGTGTAGGGTGTAGGGTGTAGCGTGCAGGGTGTAGAGTGTAGCGTGTAGGGTGTACGGTGTAGAGTGTAGGGTATAAGCTGTAGCGTTTAGCGTGTAGAGTGTAGCGTGTAGCGTGTAGCGTGTAGGGTGTAGAGTGTAGGGTGTAGAGTGTAGGGTATAAGCTGTAGCGTTTAGCGTGTAGAGTGTAGCGTGTAGCGTGTAGCGTGTAGCGTGTAGCGTGTAGGGTGTAGGGTGAAGCGTGTAGGGTGTAGCATGTAGCGTGTAGCGTGTAGCATGTAGAGTAGGGTGTAGGGTGTAGGGTGTAGAGTGTAGTGTGTAGAGTGTGGAGTGTAGCGTGTAGAGTGTAAAGTGTAGGGTGTAGCGTGTAGTGTGTAGCGTGTAGCGCGTAGCGTGTAGAATGTAGGGTATAGAGTGTAGCGTGTAGAGAGTAGGGAGCAGAGTGTAGAGTGTAGCATGTAGGGTGTAGGGTGTACAGTGTAGGGTGTAGGGTGTAGCGTGTAGAGTGTAGGGAGTAGGGTGTAGGGTGTAGCGTGTAGGGTGTGGAGTGTAGCGTGTAGCGTGTAGGGTGTAGCATGTAGCGTGTAGGGTGTAGCGTGTATCATGTACCGTGTAGCGTGTAGCATGTAGAGTAGGGTGTAGGGTGTAGAGTGTAGCGTGTAGCGTGTAGTGTGTAGCGTGTAGAGTGTAAAGTGTAGCGTGTAGTGTGTAGTGTGTAGCGTGTAGAGTGTAAAGTGTAGCGTGTAGTGTGTAGTGTGTAGCGTGTAGCGCGTAGCGTTGTAGAGTGTAGGGTATAGAGTGTAGCGTGTAGAGAGTAGGGAGTAGAGTGTAGAGTGTAGCGTGTAGGGTGTAGAGTGTAGCGAGTAGCGTGTAGTGTGTAGGGTGTAGAGTGTAGGGTGTAGCGTGTAGGGTGTAGAGTGTAGCGTGTAGGGTGTAGCGTGTAGCGTGCAGGGTGTAGAGTGTAGCGTATAGCGTGTAGGGTGTAGGGTGTAGCGTGTAGAGTATAGCGTGTAGCGTGTAGGGTGTAGGGTGTACAGTGTAGGGTGTAGGGTGTAGCGTGTAGAGTTTAGTGTGTGGCGTGCAGGGCATAGGGTGTAGCGTGTAGGGTGTAGAGTGTAGGGTGTAGCATGTAGGGTGTAGGGTGTAGCGTGTAGGGTGTAGAGTGTAGCATGTAGGGTGTACGGTGTAGAGTGTAGGGTATAAGCTGTAGAGTTTAGCGTGTAGAGTGTAGCGTGTAGGGTGTAGCGTGTAGGGTGTAGAGTGTAGGGTGCAGCGTGTAGGGTGTATCGTGTAGCGTGTAGCGTGTAGGGTGTAGGGTGTAGAGTGTAGGGTGTAGCGTGTAGGGTGTAGCGTGTAGCGTGTAGCGTGTAGCGTGTAGCATGTAGGGTGTAGCAAGTAGCGTGTATTGTGTAGGGTGTAGAGTGTAGCGTGTAGCGTGTAGGGTGTCAATTTTTGAGTGCTTTTGAGTGCTTGAGTAGCGTCGATACGCGTGGGGTTCAGGGCTTCCTTTGTTTTTTTCCCGAGGGACAGGACTTGGGTAACTTATCTTTACAACTGCTATGGAATTACACCTATTTACTTCATGCATGTAGTGTAGGGTGTAGAGTGTAGCGTGTAGCGTGTAGCGTGTAGGGTGTAGGGTGAAGCGTGTAGGGTGTAGCATGTAGCGTGTAGCGTGTAGCATGTAGAGTAGGGTGTAGGGTGTAGGGTGTAGAGTGTAGTGTGTAGAGTGTGGAGTGTAGCGTGTAGAGTGTAAAGTGTAGCGTGTAGGGTGTAGCGTGTAGTGTGTAGCGTGTAGCGCGTAGCGTGTAGAGTGTAGGGTATAGAGTGTAGCGTGTAGAGAGTAGGGAGCAGAGTGTAGAGTGTAGCGTGCAGAGTGTAGGGTGTACAGTGTAGGGTGTAGGGTGTAGCGTGTAGCATGTAGAGTGTAGGGAGTAGGGTGTAGGGTGTAGCGTGTAGGGTGTAGAGTGTAGCGTGTAGCGTGTAGGGTGTAGCGTGTAGCGTGTAGGGTGTAGCGTGTATCATGTACCGTGTAGCGTGTAGCATGTAGAGTAGGGTGTAGGGTGTAGAGTGTAGCGTGTAGGGTGTAGGGTGTAGAGTGTAGGGTGTAGCATGTAGGGTGTAGGGTGTAGCGTGTAGGGTGTAGAGTGTAGCGTGTAGGGTGTACGGTGTAGAGTGTAGGGTATAAGCTGTAGCGTTTAGCGTGTAGAGTGTAGCGTGTAGCGTGTAGCGTGTAGGGTGTAGAGTGTAGGGTGTAGAGTGTAGCGTGTAGCGTGTAGCGTGTAGGGTGTAGGGTGAAGCGTGTAGGGTGTAGCATGTAGCGTGTAGCGTGTAGCATGTAGAGTAGGGTGTAGGGTGTAGGGTGTGGAGTGTAGCGTGTAGAGTGTAAAGTGTAGCGTGTAGGGTGTAGCGTGTAGTGAGTAGCGTGTAGCGCGTAGCGTGTAGAGTGTAGGGTATAGAGTGTAGCGTGTAGAGGGTAGGGAGCAGTGTGTAGAGTGTAGCGTGTAGGGTGTAGGGTGTACAGTGTAGGGTGTAGGGTGTAGCGTGTAGCGTGTAGCGTGTAGAGTGTAGGGAGAAGGGTGTAGGGTGTAGCGTGTAGGGTGTGGAGTGTAGCGTGTAGCGTGTAGGGTGTAGCGTGTAGCGAGTAGGGTGTAGCGTGTATCATGTACCGTGTAGCGTGTAGCATGTAGAGTAGGGTGTAGGGTGTAGAGTGTAGCGTGTAGCGTGTAGTGTGTAGCGTGTAGAGTGTAAAGTGTAGCGTGTAGTGTGTAGTGTGTAGCGTGTAGCGCGTAGCGTGTAGAGTGTAGGGTATAGAGTATAGCGTGTAGAGAGTAGGGAGTAGAGTGTAGAGTGTAGCGTGTAGGGTGTAGAGTGTAGCGAGTAGCGTGTAGTGTGTAGGGTGTAGGGTGTAGAGTGTAGGGTGTAGCGTGTAGGGTGTAGAGTGTAGCGTGTAGGGTGTAGCGTGTAGCGTGCAGGTGTAGAGTGTAGCGTATAGCGTGTAGGGTGTAGGGTGTAGAGTGTAGGGTGTAGCGTGTAGAGTGTAGCGTGTAGCGTGTAGGGTGTAGGGTGTACAGTGTAGGGTGTAGGGTGTAGCGTGTAGAGTGTAGTGTGTGGCGTGCAGGGCGTAGGGTGTAGCGTGTAGGGTGTAGGGTGTAGAGTGTAGGGTGTAGCATGTAGGGTGTAGGGTGTAGGGTGTAGCGTGTAGGGTGTAGAGTGTAGCATGTAGGGTGTACGGTGTAGAGTGTAGGGTATAAGCTGTAGCGTTTAGCGTGTAGAGTGTAGCGTGTAGCGTGTAGGGTGTAGGGTGTAGAGTGTAGCGTGTAGGGTGTAGAGTGTAGAGTGTAGAGAGTAGGGTGTAGGGTGTAGAGTGTAGGGTGTAGGGTGTAGAGTGTAACGTGTAGCGTGTAGGGTGTAGCGTGTAGGGTGTAGAGTGTAGGGTGTAGCGTGTAGGGTGTAGCGTGTAGCGTGTAGCGTGTAGGGTGTAGGGTGTAGAGTGTAGGGTGTAGCGTGTAGGGTGTAGCGTGTAGCGTGTAGCGTGTTGGTTGTAGGGTGTAGAGTGTAGGGTGTAGCGTGTAGGGTGTAGCGTGTAGCGTGTAGCGTGTAGAGTGTAGCGTCTAGCGTGTAGCGTATAGTGTGTAGCGTGTAGATTGTAGCGTGTAGGGTGTAGGGTGTAGGGTGTACCGTGTAGGGTGTAGCGTGTAGCGTGTAGCGTGTAGAGTGTAGCATGTAGGGTGTAGCAAGTAGCGTGTATTGTGTAGGGTGTAGAGTGTAGCATGTAGCGTGTAGAGTGTAGGGTGTAGCGTGTAGGGTGTAGAGTGTAGCGTGTAGAGTGTAGAGTGTAGCGTGTAGCGTGTAGGGTGTCACTTTTTCCTCTGATGAAGACGCTTGAGTAGCGTCGATACGCGTGGGGTAAAGGGCTTCCTTTGTTTTTTTCCCGAGGGACAGGACTTGGGTAACTTATCTTTACAACTGCTATGGAATTACACCTATTTACTTCATGCATGGCCTGGCATTTTTCCAAGCCTTAGGACAATGGATCCTGATTCTTTGTATTTCCACAAGGCGTCTGTATGCATACATTTATCCAAATAACTAGGATTTTGTAGTACTGCAGCATACCTATTTCCCTGATTACCTTTCTATAGGGGTCTGCTTTCATTTGCTTACCAACTGTGCGCACGCATGCTGTGTTGAACAAAATAGGATCCATGATGTATTTCTTCCAGATACTAGGCTGGAGTATATGTTTCCTGTCATAGTACTCAGGGGGTCACAGTTGGCAGTAAACAATAGGCTTCTTATATGTAGATTTGACTAAGATTGGTGTACCCGCATACCTAGCAATTTTTTCTCTCTGGTTATTTCTCCTGTCTCACATATGCTGTAAAGTATTAGCTTCCTTCATTCCCTCGGGTAAAATTACTTATGGCCTATTCAGCCATACTAGTGTTTTAAATGTTTTTAAATGTATGTTTTGCCTGGTTCTGTTTGTGGATTACTATTTTTGTACAATAAAATTGACTATTTAACGTGGATCCCATTGGTTTGCATATCCTTTTCTTTTTGTGTTTAGTGTGTAGTGTGTAGCTTAACCCTACACGCTACACGCTACACGCTACACTCTACACCCTACACGCTACCCCCTACACTCTACACCGTACACTCTACACGCTACACGCTACACTCTACACCCTACACCCTAAACGCTACACGCTACACTCTACACCCTACACGCTACACTCTACACTCTACACGCTACACGCTACACTCTACACCCTACACTCTACACGCTACACGCTACACGCTACACCCTACACTCTACACGCTACACGCTACACTCTACACGCTACACGCTACATGCTACACTCTACACTCTACACCCTACACGCTACACGCTATACTCTACACCCTACACTCTACACGCTACACGCTACACTCTACACTCTACACGCTACACGCTACACTCTACACCCTACACGCAACACGCTACACTCTATACCCTACACGCTACACTCTGCACGCTACACGCTACACCCTACACGCTATACTCTGCACGCTACACGCTACACTCTACACCATACACGCTACACCCTACACTCTACACCCTACACCCTACACGCTATACCCGACACCCTACACCCTACATGCTACACCCTACACGCTACACGCTACACCCTACACGCTACACGTTACACTCTACACCCTACACCCTACACGCTACACGCTACACCCTACATGCTACACGTTACACTCTACACCCTACACGCTACACTCTACACCCTGCACCCTACACGCTACAATCTACACCCTACACCCTACACGCTACACGCTACACGCTACACTCTACACCCTACACGCTACACCCTACACTCTACACCGTACACTACACGCTACACGCTACACTCTACACCCTACACCCTACACGCTACGCGCTACACTCTACACCCTACACGCTACACTCTAAACTCTACATGCTAAACGCTACACTCTACACTCTACACGCTACACGCTACACCCTACACCCTACACGCTACACGCTACACTCTACAACCTACACGCTACACGCTACACTCCACACGCAACACGCTACACTCTACACCCTACACTCTACACGCTACACGCTACACTCTACACCCTACACTCTACACGCTACACGCTACACTGTACACCCTACATGCAACACGCTACACTCTACACCCTACACGCTACACTCTACACGCTACACGCTACATGCTACACTCTACACTCTACACCATACACCCTACACGCTACACACTATACTCTACACCCTACACGCTACACTCTACACGCTACACGCTACACGCTACACTCTACACGCTACACTCTACACCCTACATGCAACACGCTACACTCTACACCCTACACCCTACACGCTACACGCTACACCCTACACGCTACACGTTACACTCTACACCCTACACCCTACACACTACACCCTACACGCTACACGTTACACTCTACACCCTACACGCTACCCTCTATACCCTGCTCCCTACACGCTACACGCTACACCCTACACGCTACACGCTACACCCTACACACTACACGTTACACTCTACACCCTACACTCTACACCCTACACTCTACACGCTACACTCTACACCCTACACTCTGCACTCTACACCCTACACCCTACACGCTACACTCTACACCCTACACCCTACACGCTACACACTACACGCTACACGCTACACCATACACGCTACACCCTACACGCTACATGTTACACTCTACACCCTGCACCCTACACGCTACACGCTACACCCTACACGCTACACGCTACACCCTACACACTACACGTTACACTCTACACCCTACACTCTACACCCTACACTCTACACGCTACACTCTACACCCTACACTCTGCACTCTACACCCTACACCCTACACACTACACGCTACACTCTACACCCTACACGCTACACGCTACACCCTACACCCTACACCCTACACGCTACAATCTACACGCTACACGCTACACCCTATACGCTAGACGCTACACTCTACACGCTACACGATACACGCTACACCCTACACGCTACACCCTACACTCTACACCCTACACCCTACACGCTACACGCTACACCCTACACGCTACACCCTACACTTCTACACCCTACACCCTACACGCTACATGCTACACCCTACACGCTACACGTTACACTCTACACCCTACACCCTACACTCTACACCCTACACCCTACACGCTACACGCTACACACTACATGCTACACCCTACACCCTACACCCTACACGCTACACGGTACACGCTACACGCTACACTCTACACGCTAAACGCTACAGCTTATACCCTACACTCTACACCGTACACCCTACACGCTACACTCTACACCCTACACGCTACACCCTACACCCTACACCCTACATGCTACACCCTACACTCTACACCCTACACCCTACACGCTACACTCTACACCCTACTCTACATGCTACACGCTACACGGTACATGATACACGCTACACCCTACACGCTACACCCTACACGCTACACACTACACGCTACACTCTACACCCTACACGCTACACCCTACACCCTACTCCCTACACTCTACACGCTACACGCTACACCCTACACCCTACACCCTACACTGTACACCCTACACCCTGCACGCTACACTCTACACTCTGCTCCCTACTCTCTACACGCTACACTCTATACCCTACACTCTACACGCTACGCGCTACACGCTACACACTACACGCTACACCCTACACGCTACACTTTACACTCTACACGCTACACTCTACACTCTACACACCACACTCTACACCCTACACCCTACTCTACATGCTAAACGCTACACGCTACATGCTACACCCTACACGCTACACCCTACACCCTACACCCTACACGCTACACGCTACACTCTACACCCTACACGCTACACCCTACACTCTACACCCTACACGCTACACCCTACACTCTACACCCTACACGCTATACGCTACACTCTACACCCTGCACGCTACACGCTACACCCTACACGCTACACTCTACACCCTACACGCTACACCCTACACTCTACACCCTACACGCTACACGCTACATTCTACACCCTACACGCTACACCCTACACTCCACACCCTACACCCTACACCCTACACGCTACACGCTACACACTACATGCTACACCCTACACCCTACACCCTACACGCTACACGCTACACCCTACACCCTACACTGTACACCCTACACCCTACACGCTACACTACACTCTGCTCCCTACTCTCTACACGCTACACGCTATACCCTACACTCTACACGCTACGCGCTACACGCTACACACTACACGCTACACCCTACACGCTACACTTTACACTCTACACGCTACAATCCACACTCTACACACTACACTCTACACCCTACACCCTACACCCTACTCTACATGCTACACGCTACATGCTACACCCTACACGCTTCACCCTATACCCTACACGCTACACGCTACACGCTACACTCTACACCCTACACTCTACACCCTACACGCTACACGCTACACGCTACACTCTACACGCTAAACGCTACAGCTTATACCCTACACTCTACACCGTACACCCTACACGCTACACTCTACACCCTACACGCTACACCCTACACCCTACACCCTACATGCTACACCCTACACTCTACACCCTACACCCTACACGCTACACTCTACACCCTACTCTACATGCTACACGCTACACGGTACATGATACACGCTACACCCTACACGCTACACCCTACACGCTACACACTACACGCTACACTCTACACCCTACACGCTACACCCTACACCCTACTCCCTACACTCTACACGCTACACGCTACACCCTACACCCTACACTGTACACCCTACACCCTGCATGCTACACTCTACACTCTGCTCCCTACTCTTCACACGCTACACTCTATACCCTACACTCTACACGCTACGCGCTACACGCTACACACTACACGCTACACCCTACACGCTACACTTTACACTCTACACGCTACACTCTACACTCTACACACTACACTCTACACCCTACACCCTACTCTACATGCTAAACGCTACACGCTACATGCTACACCCTACACGCTACACCCTACACCCTACACGCTACACGCTACACTCTACACCCTACACGCTACACCCTACACTCTACACCCTACACGCTACACCCTACACTCTACACCCTACACGCTATACGCTACACTCTACACCCTGCACGCTACACGCTACACCCTACACGCTACACTCTACACCCTACACGCTACACCCTACACTCTACACCCTACACGCTACACGCTACATTCTACACCCTACACGCTACACCCTACACTCCACACCCTACACCCTACATGCTACACGCTACACCCTACACGCTACAAATTACACTCTAAACCCTACACTCTACATCCTACACCCTACACTCTACACCCTACACGCTACACTCTACACTCTACACCCTACACCCTACATGCTACACGCTACACGCTACACTCTACACCCTACACGCTACACGCTACACCCTACAAGCTAAACGCTACAAACTACACACTACATATTACACTCTACACCCTAGCGTGTAGCGTGTAGGGTGTAGAGTGTAGCGTGTAGCATGTAGCGTGTAGGGTGTATGGTGTAGAGTGTAGCATGTAGCGTGTAGGGTGTAGAGTGTAGCGTGTAGGGTGTAGAGTGTAGCATGTAGCGTGTAGGGTGTAGGGTGTAGAGTGTAGAGTGTAGCATGTAGCATGTAGATTGTAGGGTGTACCGTGTAGGGTGTAGAGTGTAGCATGTAGGGTGTAGGGTGTAGAGTGAAGGGTGTAGCGTGTAGAGTGTAGCGTGTAGCGTGTACGGTGTAGGGTGTAGAGTGTAGGGTGTAACGTGTAGCGTGTAGCTTGTAGGGTGTAGAGTGTAGCGTGTAGCGTGTAGGCTGTAGCGTGTAGGGTGTAGCATGTATCGTGTAGGGTGTAGAGTGTAGCATGTAGCGTGTAGAGTGTAGGGTGTAGCGTGTAGCGTGTGTAGGGTGTAGAGTGTAGAGTGTAGCGTGTAGCGTGTAGGGTGTAGAGTGTAGGGTGTAGAGTGTAGCGTATAGCGTGTAGGGTGTAGGATGTAGAGTGTAGCGTGTAGGGTGTAGAGTGTAGCGTGTAGAGTGTAGCATGTAGCGTGTAGGGTGTAGAGTGTAGAGTGTAGCGTGTAGGGTGAAGCATGTAGGGTGTAGGGTGTCGGGTATAGCGTGTAGGGTGTAGGGTGTAGAGTGTAGGGTGTAGCGTGTATGGTGTAGAGTGTAGCGTGTAGCGTGTAGAGTGTAGCGTGTAGGGTGTAGGGTGTAGCGTGTAGCATGCAGAGTGTAGCGTGTAGGGTGTAGAGTGTAGCGTGTTGCGTGTAGGGTGTAGAGTGTAGCGTGTAGCGTGTAGAGTGTAGAGTGTAGCGTGTAGCGTGTAGAGTGTAGCGGGTAGGCTGTAGAGTGTAGCGAGTATCGTGTAGGGTGTAGGGTGTAGAGTGTAGGGTGTAGCGTGTAGGGTGAAGAGTGTAGCGTGTAGGGGGTAGGGTGTAGGGTGTAGAGTGTAGCGTGTAGGGTGTAGCGTGTAGCATGTAGCGTGTAGCGTGTAGCATGTAGAGTGTAGCGTGTAGGGTGTAGAGTGTAGCGTGTAGGGTGTAGCGTGTAGCGTGTAGCGTGCAGTGTGTAGAGTGTAGCGTATAGCGTGTAGGGTGTAGAGTGTAGGGTGTAGAATGTAGCGTGTAGAGTGTAGCGTGTAGGGTGTAGGGTGTACAGTGTAGGGTGTAGCGTGTAGCATGTAGGGTGTAGGGTGTAGCGTGTAGCGTGTAACGTGTAGCGTATAGAGTGCAGCGTGTAGGGTGTAGAGTGTAGCGTGTAGTGTGTAGCGTGTAGGGTGTAGGGTGTAGCGTGTAGGGTGTAGAGTGTAGCGTGTAGGGTGTAGAGTGTAACATGTAGCGTGTAGGGTGTAGGGCGTAGCGTGTAGCGTGTACCGTGTAGCGTATAGAGTGTAGGGTGTAGAGTGTAGCGTGTAGGGTGTAGAGTGTAGCGTGTAGCGTGTAGCGTGTAGCGTGTAGAGTGTAGTGTGTAGGGTGTAGCGTGTAGAGTGTAGTGTGTGGCATGCAGGGCGTAGGGTGTAGCGTGTAGGGTGTAGGGTGTAGAGTGTAGGGTGTAGCATGTAGGGTGTAGGGTGTAGCGTGTAGGGTGTAGAGTGTAGCGTGTAGGGTGTACGGTGTAGAGTGTAGGGTATAAGCTGTAGCGTTTAGCGTGTAGAGTGTAGCGTGTAGCGTGTAGCGTGTAGCGTGTAGGGTGTAGAGTGTAGGGTATAGAGTGTAGCGTGTAGAGAGTAGGGAGCAGAGTGTAGAGTGTAGCATGTAGGGTGTAGGGTGTACAGTGTAGGGTGTAGGGTGTAGCGTGTAGCGTGTAGAGTGTAGGGAGTAGAGTGTAGCGTGTAGCGTGTAGTGTGTAGCATGTAGGGTGTAGCAAGTAGCGTGTACCGTGTAGGGTGTAGCGTGTAGCGTGTAGCGTGTAGAGTGTAGCATGTAGGGTGTAGCAAGTAGCGTGTATTGTGTAGGGTGTAGAGTGTAGCGTGTAGCGTGTAGGGTGTCACTTTTTCCTCTGATGAAGACGCTTGAGTAGCGTTGATACGCGTGGGGTTCAGGGCTTCCTTTGTTTTTTTCCCGAGGGACAGGACTTGGGTAACTTATCTTTACAACTGCTATGGAATTACACCTATTTACTTCATGCATGGCCTGGCATTTTTCCAAGCCTTAGGACAATGGATCCTGATTCTTTGTATTTCCACAAGGCGTCTGTATGCATACATTTATCCAAATAACTAGGATTTTGTAGTACTGCAGCATACCTATTTCCCTGATTACCTTTCTATAGGGGTCTGCTTTCATTTGCTTACCAACTGTGCGCACGCATGCTGTGTTGAACAAAATAGGATCCATGATGTATTTCTTCCAGATAATAGGCTGGAGTATATGTTTCCTGTCATAGTACTCAGGGGGTCACAGTTGGCAGTAAACAATAGGCTTCTTATATGTAGATTTGACTAAGATTGGTGTACCCGCATACCTAGCAATTTTTTCTCTCTGGTTATTTCTCCTGTCTCACATATGCTGTAAAGTATTAGCTTCCTTCATTCCCTCGGGTAAAATTACTTATGGCCTATTCAGCCATACTAGTGTTTTAAATGTTTTTAAATGTATGTTTTGCCTGGTTCTGTTTGTGGATTACTATTTTTGTACAATAAAATTGACTATTTAACGTGGATCCCATTGGTTTGCATATCCTTTTCTTTTTGTGTTTAGTGTGTAGCGTGTAACTTAACCCTACACGCTACACGCTACACGCTACACTCTACACCCTACACGCTACACCCTACACTCTACACCGTACACTCTACACGCTACACGCTACACTCTACACCCTACACCCTACACGCTACACGCTACACTCTACACCCTACACTCTACACGCTACACGCTACATGCTACACCCTACACTCTACACGCTACACTCTACACGCTACACGCTACATGCTACACTCTACACTCTACACCCTACACCCTACACGCTACACGCTACACTCTACACTCTACACGCTACACTCTACACCCTACACGCAACACGCTACACTCTACACCCTACATGCTACACTCTGCACGCTACACGCTACACCCTACACGCTATACTCTGCACGCTACACGCTACACTCTACACCATACACGCTACACCCTACACTCTACACCCTACACCCTACACGCTATACCCGACACCCTACACCCTACATGCTTCACCCTACACGCTACACTCTACACTCTACACCCTACACCCTACACGCTACATGCTACACCCTACACGCTACAATCTACACCCTACACCCTACACGCTACACGCTACACGCTACACCCTTCACCCTACACTCTACACCCTACACCCTACACGCTACACGCTACACCCTACACGCTACACGTTACACTCTACACCCTACACCCTACACCCCACTCTCTACATGCTATACTCTACACCCTACACGCTACACTCTACACCCTACACGCTACACGCTACACCCTACACGCTAAACGCTACAGCTTATACCCTACACTCTACACCGTACACCCTACACGCTACACTCTACACCCTACATGCTACACCCTACACCCTACACCCTACATGCTACACCCTACACTCTACAACCTACACCCTACACACTACACGCTACACCCTACACCCGACACGCTACACCCTACACGCTACACTCTACACGCTACACTCTACACCCTACACGCTACACTCTACACCCTACACTCTACACGCTACATGCTACACTCTACATTCTACACAATACACTCTACACGCTACACTCTACACCCTACACGCTACACTCTACACTCTACACCCTACTCTCTACACGCTACACTCTATACCCTACACTCTACACGCTACACCCTACACCCTACACTCTACATGCTACACCCTACACCTTACACCCTACACTCTACATGCTACACGCTACACGATACATGCTACACGCTACACCCTACACGCTAAACGCTACAGCTTATACCCTACACTCTACACCGTACACCCTACACGCTACACTCTACACCCTACATGCTACACCCTACACCCTACACCCTACATGCTACACCCTACACTCTACAACCTACACCCTACACACTACACGCTACACCCTACACCCTACACGCTACACTCTACACGCTACACGCTACACTCTACACCCTACACGCAACACCCTACACCCTACACCCTACAAACTACACGCTACACCCTACACCCGACACGCTACACCCTACACGCTACACTCTACACGCTACACTCTACACCCTACACGCTACACTCTACACCCTACACTCTACACGCTACATGCTACACTCTACATTCTACACAATACACTCTACACGCTACACTCTACACCCTACACGCTACACTCTACACTCTACACCCTACTCTCTACACGCTACACTCTATACCCTACACTCTACACGCTACACCCTACACCCTACACTCTACATGCTACACCCTACACCTTACACCCTACACTCTACATGCTACATGCTACACGATACATGCTACACGCTACACCCTACACGCTACACGCTACACTCTACACACTACACGCTACACCCTACAGCCTACACCCTACACGCTACACGCTACACTCTACACCCAACACGCTACACCCTACACCCTACACGCTACACGCTACACGCTACACTACACCCTACACGCTACACCCTACACTCTACACCCTACACGCTACACCCTACACTCTACACGCTACACGCTACATGCTACACTCTTCACGCTACACGCTACACTCTACACTCTACACCCTACACCCTACACGCTACACGCTATACTCTACACCCTACACGCTACACTCTACACGCTACACGCTACACGCTACACTCTACACGCTACACGCTACACTCTACACCCTACACGCAACACGCTACACTCTACACCCTACACGCTACACTCTGCATTCTACACGCTACACCCTACACCCTGCACGCTACACTCTGCACGCTACACGCTACACTCTACACTCTACACCCTACACCCTACACGCTACACGCTATACTCTACACCCTACACGCTACACTCTACACGCTACACGCTACACTCTACACGCTACACGTTACACTCTACACCCTACACGCTACACTCTACACCCTACACGCTACACTCTGCATTCTACACGCTACACCCTACACCATACACGCTACACCCTACACTCTACACCCTACACTCTACACGCTACACTCTGCACCCTACACTCTACACTCTACACCCTACACCCTGCACGCTACACTCTACACCCTGCACCCTACACGCTACACGCTACACCCTACACCCTACACGCTACAATCTACACACTACACCCTACACGCTACACGCTACACCCTACACTCTACACCCTTACACCCTACACGCTACACACTATACTCTACACCCTACATGCTACACCCTACACGCAACACGCTACACTCTACACCCTACACGCTACACTCTGCACGCTACACGCTACACCCTACACCCTACACGCTACACTCTACACGCTACACTCTACACCATACACGCTACACCCTACACTCTACACCCTACACCCTACACGCTATACCCGACACCCTACACCCTGCATGCTTCACACTACACGCTACACTCTACACTATACACCCTACACCCTACACGCTACATGCTACACCCTACACGCTACACTCTACACCCTACACCCTACACGCTACACACTACACGCTACACGCTACACCCTACACGCTACACGCTACACCCTACACGCTACACGTTACACTCTACACCCTGCACCCTACACGCTACACGCTACACCCTACACGCTACACGCTACACCCTACACACTACACGTTACACTCTACACCCTACACTCTACACCCTACACTCTACACGCTACACTCTACACCCTACACTCTGCACTCTACACCCTACACCCTACACGCTACACGCTACAATCTACACCCTACACGCTACACCCTACACCCTACACCCTACACGCTACACGCTACACTCTACACCCTACACGCTACACCCTACACTCTACACCCTACACGCTACACCCTACACTCTACACGCTACACGCTACACGCTACACTCTACACGCTACACGCTACACTCTACACTCTACACCCTACACGCTACACGCTATACTCTACACCCTACACGCTACACTCTACACGCTACACGCTACACGCTACACTCTACACGCTACACGCTACACTCTACACCCTACACGCAACACGCTACACTCTACACCCTACACGCTACACTCTACACGCTACACGCTACACTCTACACTCTACACGCTGCACTCTACACCCTACACGCAACACGCTACACTCTGCACGCTACACGCTACACCCTACACGCTATACTCTGCACGCTACACGCTACACTCTACACCATACACGCTACACCCTACACTCTACACCCTACACCCTACACGCTATACCCGACACCCTACACCCTACATGCTTCACCCTACACGCTACACTCTACACTCTACACCCTACACCCTACACGCTACATGCTACACCCTACACGCTACAATCTACACCCTACACCCTACACGCTACACGCTATACGCTACACCCTTCACCCTACACTCTACACCCTACACCCTACACGCTACACGCTACACCCTACACGCTACACGTTACACTCTACACCCTACACCCTACTCTCTACATGCTATACTCTACACCCTACACGCTACACTCTACACCCTACACGCTACACGCTACACCCTACACGCTAAACGCTACAGCTTATACCCTACACTCTACATCGTACACCCTACACGCTACACTCTACACCCTACATGCTACACCCTACACCCTACATGCTACACCCTACACTCTACAACCTACACCCTACACACTACACGCTACACCCTACACCCTACACGCTACACTCTACACGCTACACGCTACACTCTACACCCTACACGCAACACCCTACACCCTACACCCTACAAACTACACGCTACACCCTACACCCTACACCCGACACGCTACACCCTACACGCTACACTCTACACGCTACACTCTACACCCTACACGCTACACTCTACACCCTACACTCTACACGCTACATGCTACACTCTACATTCTACACAATACACTCTACACGCTACACTCTACACCCTACACGCTACACTCTACACTCTACACCCTACTCTCTACACGCTACACTCTATACCCTACACTCTACACGCTACACCCTACACCCTACACTCTACATGCTACACCCTACACCCTACACCCTACACTCTACATGCTACACGCTACACGATACATGCTACACGCTACACCCTACACGCTACACGCTACACTCTACACACTACACGCTACACCCTACAGCCTACACCCTACACGCTACACGCTACACTCTACACCCTACACGCTACACCCTACACCCTACACCCTACACGCTACACGCTACACGCTACACTCTACACCCTACACGCTACACCCTACACTCTACACCCTACACGCTACACCCTACACTCTACACGCTACACGCTACACGCTACACTCTACACGCTACACGCTACACTCTACACTCTACACCCTACACCCTACACGCTACACGCTATACTCTACACCCTACACGCTACACTCTACACGCTTCACGCTACACGCTACACTCTACACGCTACACGCTACACTCTACACCCTACACGCAACACGCTACACTCTACACCCTACACGCTACACTCTGCATTCTACACGCTACACCCTACACCCTGCACGCTACACTCTGCACGCTACACGCTACACTCTACACTCTACACCCTACACCCTACACGCTACACGCTATACTCTACACCCTACACGCTACACTCTACACGCTACACGCTACACGCTACACTCTACACGCTACACGTTACACTCTACACCCTACACACAACACGCTACACTCTACACCCTACACGCTACACTCTGCATTCTACACGCTACACCCTACACCATACACGCTACACCCTACACTCTACACCCTACACTCTACACGCTACACTCTACACCCTACACTCTACACTCTACACCCTACACCCTACACGCTACACGCTACACTCTACACCCTGCACCCTACACGCTACACGCTACACCCTACACCCTACACGCTACAATCTACACCCTACACCCTACACGCTACACGCTACACCCTACACTCTACACCCTACACCCTACACGCTACAATCTACACCCTACACCCTACACTCTACACGCTACACCCTACACGCTACACCCTACACGCAACACGCTACACTCAACACCCTACACGCTACACTCTGCACGCTACACGCTACACATGTAGAGTGTAGCATGTAGCATGTAGAGTGTAGGGTGTAGGGTGTAGCGTGTAGAGTGTAGGGTATAGAGTGTAGCGTGTAGAGAGTAGGGTGTAGAGTGTAGAGTGTAGCGTGTAGGGTGTAGAGTGTAGCGTGTAGAGTGTATTGTGTAGAATGTAGAGTGTAGCATGTAGCGTGTAGAGTGTAGGGTGTAGAGTGTAGCGTGTAGGGTGTAGAGTGTAGCGTGTAGAGTGTAGCGTGTAGGGTGTAGCGTGTCGGGTGTAGGGTGTAGGGTGTAGCGTGTAGTTTGTAGGGTGTAGGGTGTAGGGTGTTGCATGTAGGGTGTAGAGTGTAGCGTGTAGCGTGTAGAGTGTAGCGTGTAGGGTGTAGGGTGTAGCGTGTAGTGTGTAGGGTGTAGGTTCTAGAGTGTAGGGTGTAGCATGTAGGGTGTAGGGTGTAGGGTGTAGCATGTAGGGTGTAGAGTGTAGCGTGTAGGGTGTACGGTGTAGAGTGTAGGGTATAGCGTGTAGCGTGTAGGGTGTAGGGTGTAGAGTGTAGAGTGTACCGTGTAGCGTGTAGAGTGTAGCGTGTAGGGTGTAGAGTGTAGCGTGTAGGGTGTAGAGTATAGCATGTAGAGAGTAGGGTGTAGGGTGTAGAGTGTAACGTGTAGGGTGTAGGGTGTAGCGTGTAGCGTGTAGGGTGTAGGGTGTAGAGTGTAGGGTGAAGGGTGTAGCCTGTAGCGTGTAGCGTGTAGGGTGTAGGTTGTAGATTGTAGCGTGTAGGGTGTAGCATGTAGCATGTAGGGTGTAGGGTGTAGAGTGTAGAGTGTAGCGTGTAGGGTGAAGCATGTAGGGTGTAGGGTGTCGGGTATAGCGTGTAGGGTGTAGAGTGTAGAGTGTAGGGTGTAGCGTGTATGGTGTAGAGTGTAGCATGTAGCGTGCAGAGTATAGCGTGTAGGGTGTAGCGTGTAGCGTGCAGAGTGTAGCGTGTAGGATGTAGAGTGTAGCGTGTAGAGTGTAGCGTGTAGGGTGTAGCGTGTCGGGTGTAGGGTGTAGGGTGTAGCGTGTAGTTTGTAGGGTGTAGGGTGTAGGGTGTTGCGTGTAGGGTGTAGAGTGTAGCGTGTAGCGTGTAGAGTGTAGCGTGTAGGGTGTAGGGTGTAGCGTGTAGTGTGTAGGGTGTAGGTTCTAGAGTGTAGGGTGTAGCATGTAGGGTGTAGGGTGTAGGGTGTAGCATGTAGGGTGTAGAGTGTAGCGTGTAGGGTGTACGGTGTAGAGTGTAGGGTATAGCGTGTAGCGTGTAGGGTGTAGGGTGTAGAGTGTAGAGTGTACCGTGTAGCGTGTAGAGTGTAGCGTGTAGGGTGTAGAGTGTAGCGTGTAGGGTGTAGAGTATAGCATGTAGAGAGTAGGGTGTAGGGTGTAGAGTGTAACGTGTAGGGTGTAGGGTGTAGCGTGTAGCGTGTAGGGTGTAGGGTGTAGAGTGTAGGGTGAAGGGTGTAGCCTGTAGCGTGTAGCGTGTAGGGTGTAGGTTGTAGATTGTAGCGTGTAGGGTGTAGCATGTAGCGTGTAGGGTGTAGGGTGTAGAGTGTAGAGTGTAGCGTGTAGGGTGAAGCATGTAGGGTGTAGGGTGTCAGGTATAGCGTGTAGGGTGTAGGGTGTAGAGTGTAGGGTGTAGCGTGTATGGTGTAGAGTGTAGCATGTAGCGTGCAGAGTATAGCGTGTAGGGTGTAGCGTGTAGCGTGCAGAGTGTAGCGTGTAGGGTGTAGAGTGTAGCGTGTTGCGTGTAGGGTGTAGAGTGTAGCGTGTAGCGTGTAGAGTGTAGCGTGTAGCGTGTAGAGTGTAGCGTGTAGGGTGTAGAGTGTAGCGTGTTGCGTGTAGGGTGTAGAGTGTAGCGTGTAGCGTGTAGAGTGTAGCGTGTAGCGTGTAGCGTGTAGAGTGTAGCGTGTAGGGTGTAGAGTATTTCGTGTAGGGTGTAGGGTGTAGAGTGTAGAGTGTACCGTGTAGCGTGTAAAGTGTAGCGTGTAGCGTGTAGCGTGTAGAGTGTATGGTGTAGCGTGTAGGGTGTAGGATGTAGCGTGTAGGGTGTAGAGTGTAGCGTGTAGCGTGTAGCGTGTAGGGTGTAGGGTGTAGGGTGTAGCGTGTAGGGTGTAGATTGTAGCGTGTAGCGTGTAGGGTGTAGGGTGTAGAGTGCAGAGTGTAGGGTGTAGAGTGTAGCGTGTAGAGTGTAGGTTGTAGAGTGTAGGGTGTAGAGTGTAACGTGTAGTGTGTAGGGTGTAGCGTGTAGCGTGTAGCGTGTAGCGTGTAGGGTGCAGGGTGTAGAGTGTAAAGTGTAGGGTGTAGCGTGTAGCGTGTAGGGTGTAGCGTGTAGCGTGTAGTGTGTAGCGTGTAGGGTGTAGGGTGTAGAGTGTAGCGTGTAGGGTGTAGCATGTAGCGTGTAGGGTGTAGGGTGTATATTGTAGAGTGTAGCGTGTAGTGTGAAGCATGCAGGGTGTAGGGTGTCGGGTATAGCGTGTAGGGTGTAGGGTGTAGAGTGTAGGGTGTAGCGTGTATGGTGTAGAGTGTAGCGTGTAGAGTGTAGCGTGTAGGGTGTAGCGTGTAGCGTGCAGAGTGTAGCGTGTAGGGTGTAGAGTGTAGCGTGTTGCGTGTAGGGTGTAGCGTGTAGGGTGTAGAGTATTGTGTGTAGGGTGTAGGGTGTAGATTGTAGCGTGTAGGGTGTAGGGTGGAGCGTGTAGCGTGTAGGGTGCAGGGTGTAGAGTGTAGCGTGTAGCGTGTAGGGTGTAGGGTGTAGAGTGTAGAGTGTAGGGTGTAGAGTGTAGCGTGTAGAGTGTAGGGTGTAGAGTGTAGGGTGTAGCGTGTATGGTGTAGGGTGTAGCGTGTAGAATGCAGAGTGTAGCGTGTAGGGTGTAGAGTGTAGCCTGTTGCGTGTAGGGTGTAGAGTGTAACGTGTAGCGTGTAGAGTGTAGCGTGTAGCGTGTAGCGTGTAGAGTGTAGCGTGTAGGGTGTAGAGTATAGCGTGTAGCGTGTAGGGTGTAGGGTGTAGAGTGTAGAGTGTAGCGTGTAGCGTGCAGAGTGTAGCGTGCAGGGTGTAGGGTGTAGCGTGTAGAATGCAGAGTGTAGCGTGTAGGGTGTAGAGTGTAGCGTGTTGCGTGTAGGGTGTAGAGTGTAGCGTGTAGCGTGTAGAGTGTAGCGTGTAGCGTGTAGCGTGTAGAGTGTAGGGTGTAGCGTGTAGGGTGTAGAGTGTAGAGTGTAGCGTGTAGCGTGTAGAGTGTAGCGTGTAGCGTGTAGCGTGTAGAGTGTAGGGTGTAGCGTGTAGGGTGTAGAGTGTAGGGTGTAGCGTGTAGGGTGTAGAGTGTAGCGTGTAGCGTGTAGCGTGTAGGGTGTAGGGTGTAGCGTGTAGGGTGTAGAGTGTAGCGTGTAGCGTGTAGGGTGTAGGCTGTAGGGTGTAGCGTGTAGTGTGTAGAGTGTAGCGTGTAGCGTGTAGGGTGTAGCGTGTAGCATGTATCGTGTAGCGTGTAGCATGTAGAGTGTAGGGTGTAGGGTGTAGGGTGTAGCATGTAGAGTGTAGGGTGTAGGGTGTAGCGTGTAGAGTGTAGGGTATAGAGTGTAGCGTGTAGAGAGTAGGGTGTAGAGTGTAGAGTGTAGCGTGTAGGGTGTAGAGTGTAGCGTGTAGAGTGTATTGTGTAGCGTGTAGAGTGTAGCGTGTAGGGTGTAGCGTGTCGGGTGTAGGGTGTAGGGTGTAGCGTGTAGTTTGTAGGGTGTAGGGTGTAGGGTGTTGCGTGTAGGGTGTAGAGTGTAGCGTGTAGCGTGTAGAGTGTAGCGTGTAGGGTGTAGGGTGTAGCGTGTAGTGTGTAGGGTGTAGGTTGTAGAGTGTAGGGTGTAGCATGTAGGGTGTAGGGTGTAGGGTGTAGCATGTAGGGTGTAGAGTGTAGCGTGTAGGGTGTACGGTGTAGAGTGTAGGGTATAAGCTGTAGCGTTTAGCGTGTAGGGTGTAGCGTGTAGCGTGTAGGGTGTAGAGTGTAGGGTGTAGGTTGTAGAGTGTAGGGTGTAGCATGTAGGGTGTAGAGTGTAGAGTGTAGCGTGTAGGGTGTAGAGTGTAGCGTGTAGAGTGTAGGGTGTAGAGTGTAGGGTGTAGCGTGTAGGGTGTAGAGTGTAGCGTGTAGCGTGTAGGGTGTAGGGTGTAGCGTGTAGGGTGTAGAGTGTAGCGTGTAGCGTGTAGGGTGTAGGCTGTAGGGTGTAGCGTGTAGTGTGTAGAGTGTAGCGTGTAGCGTGTAGGGTGTAGCGTGTAGCATGTATCGTGTAGCGTGTAGCATGTAGAGTGTAGGGTGTAGGGTGTAGCATGTAGAGTGTAGGGTGTAGGGTGTAGCGTGTAGAGTGTAGGGTATAGTGTGTAGCGTGTAGAGAGTAGGGTGTAGAGTGTAGAGTGTAGCGTGTAGGGTGTAGAGTGTAGCGTGTAGAGTGTATTGTGTAGCGTGTAGAGTGTAGCGTGTAGGGTGTAGCGTGTCGGGTGTAGGGTGTAGGGTGTAGCGTGTAGTTTGTAGGGTGTAGGGTGTAGGGTGTTGCGTGTAGGGTGTAGAGTGTAGCGTGTAGCGTGTAGAGTGTAGCGTGTAGGGTGTAGGGTGTAGCGTGTAGTGTGTAGGGTGTAGGTTGTAGAGTGTAGGGTGTAGCATGTAGGGTGTAGGGTGTAGGGTGTAGCATGTAGGGTGTAGAGTGTAGCGTGTAGGGTGTACGGTGTAGAGTGTAGGGTATAAGCTGTAGCGTTTAGCGTGTAGGGTGTAGCGTGTAGCGTGTAGGGTGTAAGAGTGTAGGGTGTAGGTTGTAGAGTGTAGGGTGTAGCATGTAGGGTGTAGAGTGTAGAGTGTAGCGTGTAGGGTGTAGAGTGTAGCGTGTAGAGTGTATTGTGTAGCGTGTAGAGTGTATTGTGTAGCGTGTAGAGTGTAGGGTGTAGAGTGTAGCGTGTAGGGTGTAGAGTGTAGCGTGTAGAGTGTAGCGTGTAGGGTGTAGCGTGTCGGGTGTAGGGTGTAGGGTGTAGCGTGTAGTTTGTAGGGTGTAGGGTGTAGGGTGTTGCGTGTAGGGTGTAGAGTGTAGCGTGTAGCGTGTAGAGTGTAGCGTGTAGGGTGTAGGGTGTAGCGTGTAGTGTGTAGGGTGTAGGTTGTAGAGTGTAGGGTGTAGCATGTAGGGTGTAGGGTGTAGGGTGTAGCATGTAGGGTGTAGAGTGTAGGGTGTACGGTGTAGAGTGTAGGGTATAAGCTGTAGCGTTTAGCGTGTAGGGTGTAGCGTGTAGCGTGTAGGGTGTAGAGTGTAGCGTGTAGGGTGTAGAGTATAGCATGTAGAGAGTAGGGTGTAGGGTGTAGGGTGAAGGGTGTAGCGTGTAGCGTGTAGCGTGTAGGGTGTAGCGTGTAGCGTGTAGGGTGTAGGGTGTAGAGTGTAGGGTGAAGGGTGTAGCGTGTAGCGTGTAGCGTGTAGGGTGTAGGGTGTAGATTGTAGCGTGTAGGGTGTAGCATGTAGCGTGTAGGGTGTAGGGTGTAGAGTGTAGAGTGTAGCGTGTAGGGTGAAGCATGTAGGGTGTAGGGTGTCGGGTATAGCGTGTAGGGTGTAGGGTGTAGAGTGTAGGGTGTAGCGTGTATGGTGTAGAGTGTAGCGTGTAGCGTGCAGAGTATAGCGTGTAGGGTGTAGCGTGTAGCGTGCAGAGTGTAGCGTGTAGGGTGTAGAGTGTAGCGTGTTGCGTGTAGGGTGTAGAGTGTAGCGTGTAGCGTGTAGAGTGTAGAGTGTAGCGTGTAGCGTGTAGAGTGTAGCGTGTAGGGTGTAGAGTATAGCGTGTAGCGTGTAGGGTGTAGGGTGTAGAGTGTAGAGTGTAGCATGTAGCGTGTAGCGTGTAGAGTGTAGCGTGTAGCGTGTAGAGTGTAGGGTGTAGCGTGTAGCGTGTAGCGTGTAGTGTAGGGTGCAGAGTGTAGCGTGTAGCGTGTAGGGTGTAGGGTGTAGAGTGTAGCGTGTAGCGTGTAGAGTGTACGGTGTAGAGTGTAGGGTGTAGCGTGTAGGGTGTAGAGTGTAGCGTGTAGCGTGTAGGGTTAAGTTACACGCTACACACTAAACACAAAAAGAAAAGGATATGCAAACCAATGGGATCCACGTTAAATAGTCAATTTTATTGTACAAAAATAGTAATCCACAAACAGAACCAGGCAAAACATACATTTAAAAACATTTAAAACACTAGTATGGCTGAATAGGCCATAAGTAATTTTACCCGAGGGAATGAAGGAAGCTAATACTTTACAGCATATGTGAGACAGGAGAAATAACCAGAGAGAAAAAATTGCTAGGTATGCGGGTACACCAATCTTAGTCAAATCTACATATAAGAAGCCTATTGTTTACTGCCAACTGTGACCCCCTGAGTACTAGGACAGGAAACATATACTCCAGCCTAGTATCTGGAAGAAATACATCATGGATCCTATTTTGTTCAACACAGCATGCGTGCGCACAGTTGGTAAGCAAATGAAAGCAGACCCCTATAGAAAGGTAATCAGGGAAATAGATATGCTGCAGTACTACAAAATCCTAGTTATTTGGATAAATGTATGCATACAGACGCCTTGTGGAAATACAAAGAATCAGGATCCATTGTCCTAAGGCTTGGAAAAATGCCAGGCCATGCATGAAGTAAATAGGTGTAATTCCATAGCAGTTGTAAAGATAAGTTACCCAAGTCCTGTCCCTCGGGAAAAAAACAAAGGAAGCCCTGAACCCCATGCGTATCGACGCTACTCAAGCGTCTTCATCAGAGGAAAAAGTGACACCCTACACGCTACACGCTACACTCTACACCCTACACAATACACGCTACTTGCTACACCCTACATGCTACACTCTACACGCTACACGCTACACCCTACACGGAACACGCTACTTGCTACACCCTACATGCTACACTCTACACGCTACACACTACACGCTACACCCTACACCCTACACCCTACACCCTACACGCTACACGCTACACCCTACACCCTACACCCTACACGCTACAATCTACACGCTACACGCTACACACTACGCTACACGCTAGACGCTACACTCTACACGCTACACGATACACGCTACACCCTACACGCTACATCCTACACTCTACACCCTACACCCTACACGCTACACGCTACACGCTACACGCTACACGCTACACCCTACACGCTACACCCTACACTCTACACCCTACACCCTACACGCTACACGCTACACGATACACCCTACACGCTACACCCTACACTCTACACCCTACACGCTACACCCTACACGCTACACGTTACACTCTACACCCTACACCCTACACTCTGCACCCTACACCCTACTCTCTACACGCTACACTCTACACCCTACACGCTACACTCTACACTCTACACCCTACACCCTACACGCTACACGCTACACGCTACACTCTAGACGCTAAACGCTACAGCTTATACCCTACACTCTACACCGTACACCCTACATGCTACACTCTACACCCTACACGCTACACCCTACACCCTACACCCTACATGCTACACCCTACACTCTACACCCTACACCCTACACGCTACACCCTATGCCCTGCACGCCACACACTAAACTCTACACGCTACACCCTACACCCTACACTGTACACCCTACACCCTACACGCTAAACGCTACACTCTACACGCTACACCCTACACTCTACACCCTACACGCTATACGCTACACTCTACACCCTGCACGTTACACGCTACACCCTACACGCTACACTCTACACCCTACACGCTACACCCTACACTCTACACCCTACACCCTACACGCTACTCGCTACACTCTACACCCTACACGCTACACTCTACACTCTACTCCCTACTCTCTACACGCTACACTCTATACCCTACACTCTACACGCTACGCGCTACACGCTACACACTACACACTACACGCTACACTTTACACTCTACACGCTACACACTACACGCTACACGCTACACTCTACACCCTACACCCTACTCTACATGCTACACGCTACACGGTACATGATACACGCTACACCCTACACGCTACACGCTACACCCTACTCCCTACACTCTACACGGTACACGCTACACCCTACACCCTACACTGTACACCCTACACCCTACATGCTACACTCTACACTCTGCTCCCTACTCTCTACACGCTACACTCTATACCCTACACTCTACACGCTACGCGCTACACGCTACACACTACACGCTACACCCTACACGCTACACTTTACACTCTACACGCTACACTCCACACTCTACACACTACACTCTACACCCTACACCCTACACCCTACTCTACATGCTACACGCTACACGCTACATGCTACACCCTACACGCTTCACCCTACACCCTACACGCTACACGCTACACTCTACACCCTACTCTACACCCTACACGCTACACGCTACACGCTACACTCTACACGCTAAACGCTACAGCTTATACCCTACACTCTACACCGTACACCCTACACGCTACACTCTACACCCTGCATGCTACACCCTACACCCTACACCCTACATGCTACACCCTACACTCTACACCCTACACCCTACATGCTACACTCTACACCCTACACCCTACTCTACATGCTACACGCTACACGGTACATGATACACGCTACACTCTACACCCTATACGCTACACCCTACACCCTACTCCCTACACTCTACACGCTACACGCTACACCCTACACCCTACACTGTACACCCTACACCATGCACGCTACACTCTACACTCTGCTCCCTACTCTCTACACGCTACACTCTATAGCCTACACTCTACACGCTACGCGCTACACGCTACACACTACACGCTACACCCTACTCTACATGCTACACGCTACACGCTACATGCTACACCCTACACGCTACACCCTACACCCTACACGCTACACACTACACGCTACACTCTACACCCTACACTCTACACCCTACACGCTACACGCTACACGCTACACTCTACACGCTAAACGCTACAGCTTATACCCTACACTCTACACCGTACACCCTACACTCTACACCGTACACCCTACACGCTACACTCTACACGCTACATGCTACACCCTACACGCTACACCCTACACCCTACACGCTACACGCTACACTCTACACCCTACACTCTACACCCTACACGCTACACGCTACACGCTACACTCTACACGCTAAACGCTACAGCTTATACCCTACACTCTACACCGTACACCCTACACGCTACACTCTACACCCTACACGCTACACCCTACACCCTACATCCTACATGCTACACCCTACACTCTACACCCTACACCCTACACGCTACACCCTACGCCCTGCACGCCACACACTACACTCTACACGCTACACCCTACACGCTACACTCTACACGCTACACGCTACACGCTACACTCTACACCCTACACGCTACACTCTACACCCTACACACTACACTCTACACGCTACACGGTACACGCTACACGCTACGCCCTACACCCTACACGCTACATGTTACACTCTACACCCTACACGCTACACTCTACACCCTACACGCTACACCCTACACCCTACACGCTACACACTACACGCTACACTCTACACCCTACACGCTGCACTCTATACGCTACACGGTACACGCTACACGCTACACCCTACATGCTACACGCTACACCCTACACTGTACACCCTACACCCTACACGCTACACTCTACACGCTACCTGCTACACCCTACACTCTACACCCTACACGCTATACGCTACACTCTACACCCTGCACGCTACACGCTACACGCTACACCCTACCCGCTACACTCTACACCCTACACGCTACACTCTACATGCTACACGCTACACGCTACATGCTACACGCTACACCCTACACGCTACACTCTACACCCTACACCCTACACTCTACACGCTACACTCTACACCCTACATGCTACACCCTACACTCTACACCCTACACCCTACACGCTACTCGCTACACTCTACACCCTACCCGCTACACTCTACACGCTACACGCTACACTCTACACTCTACACGCTACACGCTACACTCTACACCCTACACGCAACACGCTACACTCTACACCTTACATGCTACACTCTGCACGCTACAAGCTACACCCTACACCCTACACGCTACACTCTACACGCTACACGCTACACTCTACACCATACACGCTACACTCTACATCCTACACCCTACACGCTATACGCTACACTCTACACCCTGCACGCTACACGCTACACTCTACACCCTACACCCTACACGCAACACCCTACACTCTACACCCTACACCCTAAATCCTACACGCTACACCCTACACGCTACACTCTACACCCTACACCCTACACTCTACACCCTACACGCTACACGCTACACTCTACACCCTACACCCTACACACGCTACACGCTACACCCTACACTCTACACGCTACATGCTACACTCTACACCCTACACGATACATGCTACACCCTACACGCTACAGCCTACACGCTACACGCTACACTCTACACCCTACAAGCTACACGCTACACGCTACACCCTACACTCTACACCCTACACCGTACACGCTACACGCTACACTCTACACGCTACACCCTTCACTCTACACCCTACACCCTACATGCTACACTCTACACCCTACACGATACACCCTACAATCTACACGCTACATGCTACACTCTACACTCTACACCCTACACCCTACACGCTACATGCTACACTCTACACCCTACACGCTACACTCTACACCCTACACGCTACATGCTACACTCTACACCATACACCCTACACGCTACATGCTACACTCTACACCATACACCCTACACGCTACATGCTACACGCTACACTCTACACCCTACACGCTACACGCTAGGGTGTAGAGTGTAATATGTAGCGTGTAGTTTGTAGCGTTTAGCTTGTAGGGTGTAGCGTGTAGCGTGTAGGGTGTAGAGTGTAGCGTGTAGCGTGTAGCATGTAGGGTGTAGGGTGTAGAGTGTAGAGTGTAGCGTGTAGGGTGTAGAGTGTAGGGTGTAGGGTTTAGAGTGTAATGTGTAGCGTGTAGGGTGTAGCGTGTAGCATGTAGGGTGTAGGGTGTGGAGTGTAGGGTGTAGCGTGTAGGGTGTAGAGTGTAGCGTGTAGCGTGTAGGGTGTAGAGTGTAGCGTGTAGCGTGTAGCATGTAGGGTGTAGGGTGTAGAGTGTAGAGTGTAGCGTGTAGCGTGTAGCATGTAGGGTGTAGGGTTTAGAGTGTAATGTGTAGCGTGTAGGGTGTAGCGTGTAGCATGTAGGGTGTAGGGTGTGGAGTGTAGGGTGCAGCGTGTAGGGTGTAGAGTGTAGCGTGTAGCGTGTAGGGTGTAGAGTGTAGGGTGTAGCGTGTAGGGTGTAGAGTGTAGCGTGTAGGGTGTAGCGTGTAGCGTGCAGGGTGTAGAGTGTAGCGTATAGCGTGTAGGGTGTAGAGTGTAGGGTGTAGCGTGTAGGGTGTAGAGTGTAGGGTGTAGCGTGTAGGGTGTAGAGTGTAGCGTGTAGCGTGTAGAGTGTAGGGTGTAGGGTGTAGCGTGTAGGGTGTAGAGTGTAGCGTGTAGCGTGTAGGGTGTAGGGTGTAGGGTGTTAGCATGTAGTGTGTAGCGTGTAGCGTGTAGGGTGTAGCGTGTAGCATGTAGCGTGTAGCGTGTAGCATGTAGAGTGTAGGGTGTAGGGTGTAGCATGTAGAGTGTAGGGTTGTAGGGTGTAGCGTGTAGAGTGTAGGGTATAGAGTGTAGCGTCTAGGGTGTAGAGTGTAGCGTGTACCGTGTAGGGTGTAGAGTGTAGCGTGTAGGGTGTAGAATATAGCGTGTAGAGAGTAGGGTGTAGGGTGTAGCGTGTAGGGTGTAGGGTGTAGAGTGTAACGTGTAGCGTGTAGGGTGTAGCGTGTAGCGTGTAGGGTGTAGGGTGTAGAGTGTAGGGTGTAGCGTGTAGGGTGTAGCGTGTAGCGTGTAGGGTGTAGGGTGTAGAGTGTAGGGTGTAGCGTGTAGGGTGTAGCGTGTATCGTGTAGCGTGTAGAGTGTAGCGTCTAGCGTATAGGGTGTAGCGTGTAGCATGTAGATTGTAGCGTGTAGGGTGCAATGTGTAGGGTGTAGCGTGTAGCGTGTAGGGTGTAGAGTGTAGCGTGTATTGTGTAGGGTGTAGCATGTAGTGTGTAGCGTGTAGGGTGTAGGGTGTAGAGTGTAGCGTGTTATGGTTACCCCAATGACCATGGGAAAAAAATACAAAACGGACTAGCTCTCGGGTGATGGAAACTAAGGTCGACCGTGACCTGAACCTGACCCAACACTTACAGTAGCCGGGGGATGTACCTACGATGCCCTAGACACCACGCGCCAGCCGGAGATCTAACTACCCCTATAAGAGGAACATACAGGCCTGCCTTACCTCCAGTGAGGAACCCCAAAAGATGATAGTAGGCCCCCACAGATATTGACGGTGAGTTCAGAGGAAATGACATACGTAGGATGAACAGCAGATTTAGCACAGTGAGGTCCGCTTACTAGATAGCAGAAGGACAGGAAAGAGTTACTTCACGGTCGACCTAAAAATCACTATTCAAAAACACCATCCAGAAATTACTTTAAACTCCAGTGACAACTCATGCCACTGGAGTAGCAATTTTCTGTCCACAAGAGCTTCCAGCACTGAAGAGTCACATTGCAGATAGCTGGACAAAAATAGCAAAACAAGAAACAAAATTCAACTTAGCTGAACTGGAACTTGAGGCAGGTGAATGCAACAGAATGCTACTAGCACATTGTTGGCCGGCATGTGACTAACAGCCAAGCAGCCTTAAATAGGAAACTCCCCAAGAGGGTGGCGACAGGTAATCAGAGATGGAGGAAGGCACATAAGAGACACTACCATAACAGACCACCGGGGGAGCCCACAAACCGAATTCACAACAGTACCCCCCCCTTAAGGAGGGGGCACCGAACCCTCACCAGAACCACCAGGGCGACCTGGATGAGCACTATGAAATGCACGAACCAAATCGGGAGCATGAACATCGGATGCTGTCACCCAAGAATTATCCTCCTGGCCATAACCTTTCCACTTAACCAGATACTGAAGTTTCCGTCTGGAAACACGGGAGTCCAAGATCTTTTCCACCACATACTCCAATTCACCCTCAACCAACACAGGAGCAGGTGGATCAGCAGAAGGAACAACCGGTACCTCATACCTCCGCAACAATGACCGATGGAAAACATTATGGATATTAAAAGATGCTGGGAGGTCCAAACGAAAGGACACAGGATTAAGAACCTCCAGAATCCTATAAGGGCCGATAAACCGAGGCTTAAACTTAGGAGACGAGACCTTCATAGGAACAAATCGAGAAGACAGCCACACCAGGTCCCCAACACAAAGACGAGGACCAATACGCCGATGACGATTAGTGAACTGTTGAGTCTTCTCCTGGGACAACTTCAGATTGTCCACAACCTGTCCCCAAATCTGATGCATCCTATCAACCACAGCATCCACTCCAGGACAATCCGAAGACTCCAATTGACCGGACGAAAACCGAGGGTGAAACCCTGAATTACAAAAAAATGGAGAAACCAAAGTGGCAGAACTAGCCCGATTGTTAAGGGCAAACTCTGCCAATGGCAAAAAGTCAAGCCAATCATCCTGATCAGCGGACACAAAACACCTCAAGTAAGTCTCCAAGGTCTGATTAGTACGCTCAGTCTGGCCATTAGTCTGAGGATGGAATGCAGACGAAAAAGACAAATCGATACCCATCCTGGCACAGAACGTCCGCCAAAATCTAGACACAAACTGAGTACCCCTGTCAGACACTATATTCTCAGGAATACCATGCAAACGCACCACATTCTGAAAAAATAGAGGAACCAACTCAGAGGAGGAGGGCAATTTGGGTAAAGGTACCAAATGAACCATCTTGGAAAAACGGTCACAAATCACCCAGATGACAGACATCCTACGAGAAACCGGAAGGTCAGAAATAAAGTCCATAGAGATGTGCGTCCAAGGCCTCTTAGGAATAGGCAAAGGGCAACAACAACCCACTGGCCCTAGAACAGCAGGGCTTGGCCCGAGCACAAACATCACAAGACTGCACAAACATGCGCACATCTCGAGACAAAGAAGGCCACCAGAAGGACCTAGACACCAAATCCCTGGTGCCAAAAATTCCAGGATGACCTGTCAACGCGGAAGAATGAACCTCCGAGATAACTCTACTGGTCCAATCATCAGGGACAAACAGTCTACCAGGCGGACAGCGATCAGGCCTATCCACCTGAAACTCCTGCAAAGAACGCCGCAGGTCTGGGGAGACAGCTGACAATATCACCCCATCCTTCAGGATGCCGGTAGGTTCGGAATCACCAGGCGAGTCAGGCTCAAAACTCCTAGAGAGGGCATCCGCCTTCACATTCTTGGACCCAGGCAGATATGACACCACAAAGTTAAATCGGGAGAAAAACAACGACCAGCGCGCCTGTCTAGGATTCAGACGCCTGGCCGACTCAAGATAAATTAGATTCTTGTGGTCAGTGAGGACCACCACCTGGTGTCTAGCACCCTCAAGCCAATGACGCCACTCCTCAAACGCCCACTTCATGGCCAGAAGTTCCCGATTTCCCACATCATAATTTCGCTCAGCGGGCGAAAACTTTCGGGAGAAAAACGCACATGGTCTCATTACTGAGCAGTCAGGATCTTTCTGCGACAAAACTGCACCTGCTCCGATCTCCGAAGCATCCACCTCAACCTGGAACGGAAGTAACACATCAGGTTGGCGCAACACAGGAGCGGAAGAAAAGCGGCGCTTAAGCTCTTGAAAGGCCTCCACAGCCGCAGAGGACCAATTAGCAACATCAGCACCCTTTTTGGTCAAATCAGTCAAAGGTTTAGCAATGGCAGAAAAACCCGCTATAAATCGGCGATAGAAATTAGCAAAACCCAAGAACTTTTGCAGACTCTTCAAAGAAGTAGGTTGCATCCAATCACAAATAGCCTGGACCTTGACAGGGTCCATCTCCATAGATGAAGGGGAAAAAATATATCCCAAAAAGGAAATTCTCTGAACTCCAAAACTACACTTTGAGCCCTTTACAAAAAGAGAATTAGCTCGCAAAACCTGAAAAACTCTCCTGACCTGTTGAACGTGAGATTCCCAGTCCTCCGAAAAAACAAGAATATCATCCAAATACACAATCATAAACTTATCCAGATATTCACGGAAAATATCGTGCATAAAGGACTGAAAAACGGAAGGGGCATTTGCGAGACCGAAAGGCATTACCAAATACTCAAAATGGCCTTCAGGCGTATTAAATGCGGTCTTCCACTCATCCCCCTGCTTAATCCGCACCAAATTATACGCACCACGTAGATCGATCTTAGTGAACCACTTAGCCCCCTTTATACGAGCAAACAGATCAGTCAGTAAAGGTAACGGGTACTGGTATTTAACTGTAATCTTATTCAAAAGTCGATAGTCGATACAAGGTCTCAATGAACCATCCTTTTTACCTACAAAGAAAAATCCTGCCCCTAGTGGAGACAACGAGGGGCGAATATGACCCTTTTCCAAGGATTCTCTGATATACTCCCGCATAGCAGTATGTTCAGGTACAGACAAATTAAACAAGCGACCCTTAGGAAACTTACTACCGGGGATCAATTCAATAGCGCAGTCACACTCTCTGTGGGGAGGGAGAGAATCAACTTTAGGCTCTTGAAAGACATCATAAAAATCTGACAGAAATGCTGGGATCTCAGAGGGAGTAGATGAAGAAATAGGAACCAAAGGTGCATCCCCATGAATACCCCGACATCCCCAGCTCAACACAGACATAGATTTCCAGTCCAAGACGGGATTATGAATCTGTAACCATGGTAATCCAAGCACTAAGACATCATGTAGGTTATATAATACAAGGAAACGAATAATCTCCTGATGGTCTGGGGTAAGACGCATAGTCACTTGTGTCCAATATTGTGGTTTATTGCTAGCCAAAGGTGTAGAATCAATACCCTTCAGGGGAATAGAAACTTCCAACGGCTCCAAATCAAACCCACAACGCTTGGCAAAGGACCAATCCATGAGACTCAGAGCGGCGCCAGAATCCACATAAGCATTCACAGTCACAGATGATAAGGTACAAATCAATGTCACGGACAAAAGAAATTTTGACTGCAAGGTACCTGTAGAAAAAGATTTATCAACCTTTTTATCAACCTTATTTATACGTTTAGAGCATGCTGATATAACATGAGCTGGATCTCCACAGTAGAAGCACAATCCATTTTTGCGCCTGTAATTTTGACGTTCGCCTCTAGACAAAACACGATCGCATTGCATATGCTCTAATGCCTTTTCAGAGGTCACCGCCAAATGGTGCACAGGTCTTTGCTCAGAAGACACCGCCATATGGTGCACAGGTTTTTGCTCAGAAGATACCGCCATATGGTGCACAGATTCTTCCTCAGAAGACCCCGCCATATGGTGCACAGATTTGCGCTCCCGCAAACGCCGATCAATCTGTATAGCCAATTTCATGGCATCATTCAGACCTGTAGGCACAGGGAACCCCACCATGACATTCTTCACGGCATCAGAGAGACCTTCTCTGAAATTAGCTGCTAAAGCGCACTCATTCCATTTAGTAAGCACCGACCATTTACGGAATTTCTGGCAGTATATCTCAGCTTCATCTTGCCCTTGGGAAAGAGCTATCAAGGCTTTCTCAGCCAAAATCTCCAAATTAGGTTCTTCATAAAGCAACCCCAAAGCCTGAAAAAACGCATCTACATTTAACAACGCAGGATCCCCTGGCGATAATGCAAATGCCCAACTTTGTGGGTCGCCGCGCAGTAGAGAGATAACAATTTTAACTTGTTGAGTCTGATCACCAGCAGAGTGAGATCTCAGAGACAAAAACAATTTGCAATTTTCTCTGAAACTCAAAAACCGGGATCTGTCTCCGGTAAAGTATTCAGGCAGAGGAATCTTAGGTTCAGACATTGGAGCACGTATAACAAAATCTTGTAGGTTCTGTACTTTTGTCGCAAGGTTATTCAAACCCGCAACTAAACTCTGTGGATCCATGTTTCAAATGGGTGTAACCCAAGCATTCAGAGGTTAAGAGGAGAGGAGAAAAAAAAAGGCTGAAGACTGCAGTTTAAGCAAGGAATACAAATGATCAAACTAAGGTGCACTTTCAAACACAGAAAAAAAAAAAAAAAAAACCTTTTCTTCTCCTTCCTACTTTAGTGCATATTTTAACACATAGATTTTTTACTGGCCGGCCAAACTGTTATGGTTACCCCAATGACCATGGGAAAAAAATACAAAACGGACTAGCTCTCGGGTGATGGAAACTAAGGTCGACCGTGACCTGAACCTGACCCAACACTTACAGTAGCCGGGGGATGTACCTACGATGCCCTAGACACCACGCGCCAGCCGGAGATCTAACTACCCCTATAAGAGGAACATACAGGCCTGCCTTACCTCCAGTGAGGAACCCCAAAAGATGATAGTAGGCCCCCACAGATATTGACGGTGAGTTCAGAGGAAATGACATACGTAGGATGAACAGCAGATTTAGCACAGTGAGGTCCGCTTACTAGATAGCAGAAGGACAGGAAAGAGTTACTTCACGGTCGACCTAAAAATCACTATTCAAAAACACCATCCAGAAATTACTTTAAACTCCAGTGACAACTCATGCCACTGGAGTAGCAATTTTCTGTCCACAAGAGCTTCCAGCACTGAAGAGTCACATTGCAGATAGCTGGACAAAAATAGCAAAACAAGAAACAAAATTCAACTTAGCTGAACTGGAACTTGAGGCAGGTGAATGCAACAGAATGCTACTAGCACATTGTTGGCCGGCATGTGACTAACAGCCAAGCAGCCTTAAATAGGAAACTCCCCAAGAGGGTGGCGACAGGTAATCAGAGATGGAGGAAGGCACATAAGAGACACTACCATAACAGACCACCGGGGGAGCCCACAAACCGAATTCACAACAGTAGCGTGTAGGGTGTAGGGTGTAGAGTGCAGAGTGTAGGGTGTAGAGTGTAGCGTGTAGAGTGTAGGGTGTAGAGTGTAGGGTGTAGAGTGTAACGTGTAGTGTGTATGGTGTAGCGTGTAGCGTGTAGGGTGGAGCGTGTAGCGTGTAGGGAGCAGGGTGTAGAGTGTAGCGTGTAGGGTGTAGAGTGTAACGTGTAGCGTGTAGGGTGTAGTGTGTAGGGTGTAGGGTGTAGAGTGTAACGTGTAGCGTGTAGGGTGTAGCGTGTAGCGTGTAGGGTGTAGCGTGTAGCGTGTAGTGTGTAGCGTGTAGGGTGTAGGGTGTAGAGTGTAGCGTGTTGCGTGTAGGGTGTAGAGTGTAGCGTGTAGAGTGTAGCGTGTAGCGTGTAGCGTGTAGAGTGTAGCGTGTAGGGTGTAGAGTATAGTGTGTAGCGTGTAGGGTGTATGGTGTAGAGTGTAGAGTGTAGCATGTAGCGTGTAGCGTGTAGAGTGTAGCGTGTAGGGTGTAGAGTGTAGCGTGTTGCATGTAGGGTGTACAGTGTAGCGTGTAGCGTGTAGAGTGTAGGGTGTAGAGTGTAGCGTGTAGCGTGTAGAGTGTAGGGTGTAGAGTGTAGCGTGTTGCGTGTAGAGTGTAGCGTGTAGCGTGTAGGTTGTAGAGTGTAGCGTGTAGCGTGTAGGGTGTAGGGTGTAGCGTGTAGTGTGTAGAGTGTAGAGTGTAGCGTGTAGCATGTAGAGTGTAGAGTGTAGCGTGTAGGGTGTAGAGTGTAGCGCGTAGCGTGTAGGGTGTAGGGTGTAGAGTGTAGCGTGTAGCGTGTAGAGTGTACGGTGTAGAGTGTAGGGTGTAGCGTGTAGGGTGTAGAGTGTAGCGTGTAGCGTGTAGCGTGTAGGGTGTAGGGTGTAGATTGTAGCGTGTAGGGTGCAGGGTGTAGAGTGTAGCATGTAGGGTGTAGGGTGTAACGTGTAGCGTGTAGGGTGTAGCGTGTAGCGTGTAGGGTGTAGGGTGTAGAGTGTAACGTGTAGCGTGTAGGGTGTAGCGTGTAGCGTGTAGGGTGTAGCGTGTAGCGTGTAGTGTGTAGCGTGTAGAGTGTAGGGTGTAGAGTGTAGCGTGTAGGGTGTAGCATGTAGCGTGTAGGGTGTAGGGTGTAGAGTGTAGGGTGTAGCGTGTATGGTGTAGAGTGTAGCGTGTAGGGTGAAGCATGTAGGGTGTAGGGTGTCGGGTATAGCGTGTAGGGTGTAGGGTGTAGAGTGTAGGGTGTAGCGTGTATGGTGTAGAGTGTAGCGTGTAGCGTGCAGAGTATAGCGTGTAGGGTGTAGCGTGTAGAGTGTAGCGTGTAGGGTGTAGAGTATAGCGTGTAGCGTGTAGGGTGTAGGGTGTAGAGTGTAGAGTGTAGCATGTAGCGTGTAGCGTGTAGAGTGTAGCGTGTAGCGTGTAGCGTGTAGCATGTAGGGTGTAGGGTGTAGAGTGTAGAGTGTAGCGTGTAGGGTGTAGAGTGTAGGGTGTAGGATGTAGAGTGTAGGGTTTAGAGTGTAATGTGTAGCGTGTAGGGTGTAGCGTGTAGCATGTAGGGTGTAGGTTGTGGAGTGTAGGGTGTAGCGTGTAGGGTGTAGAGTGTAGCGTGTAGCGTGTAGGGTGTAGAGTGTAGGGTGTAGCGTGTAGGGTGTAGAGTGTAGCGTGTAGGGTGTAGCGTGTAGCGTGCAGGGTGTAGAGTGTAGCGTATAGCGTGTAGGGTGTAGAGTGTAGGGTGTAGCGTGTAGGGTGTAGAGTGTAGGGTGTAGCGTGTAGGGTGTAGAGTGTAGCGTGTAGCGTGTAGGGTGTAGAGTGTAGCGTGTAGCGTGTAGAGTGTAGAGTGTAGCGTGTAGCGTGTAGAGTGTAGCGTGTAGGGTGTAGAGTATAGCGTGTAGCGTGTAGGGTGTAGGATGTAGAGAGTAGAGTGTAGCATGTAGCGTGTAGCGTGTAGAGTGTAGCGTGTAGCGTGTAGAGTGTAGGGTGTAGCGTGTAGCGTGTAGCATGTAGGGTGTAGGGTGTAGAGTGTAGAGTGTAGCGTGTAGGGTGTAGAGTGTAGGGTGTAGGATGTAGAGTGTAGGGTTTAGAGTGTAATGTGTAGCGTGTAGGGTGTAGCGTGTAGCATGTAGGGTGTAGAGTGTGGAGTGTAGGGTGTAGCGTGTAGGGTGTAGAGTGTAGCGTGTAGCGTGTAGGGTGTAGAGTGTAGGGTGTAGCGTGTAGGGTGTAGAGTGTAGCGTGTAGGGTGTAGCGTGTAGCGTGCAGGGTGTAGAGTGTAGCGTATAGCGTGTAGGGTGTAGGGTGTAGCGTGTAGGGTGTAGAGTGTAGGGTGTAGCGTGTAGGGTGTAGAGTGTAGCGTGTAGCGTGTAGGGTGTAGGGTGTAGGGTGTAGCGTGTAGGGTGTAGAGTGTAGCGTGTAGCGTGTAGGGTGTAGGGTGTAGGGTGTAGCATGTAGTGTGTAGCGCGTAGCGTGTAGGGTGTAGCGTGTAGCATGTAGCGTGTAGCGTGTAGCATGTAGAGTGTAGGGTGTAGGGTGTAGCATGTAGAGTGTAGGGTGTAGGGTGTAGCGTGTAGAGTGTAGGGTATAGAGTGTAGCGTCTAGGGTGTAGAGTGTAGCGTGTAGCGTGTAGGGTGTAGAGTGTAGCGTGTAGGGTGTAGAATATAGCGTGTAGAGAGTAGGGTGTAGGGTGTAGAGTGTAGGGTGTAGGGTTTAGAGTGTAACGTGTAACGTGTAGGGTGTAGCGTGTAGCGTGTAGGGTGTAGGGTGTAGAGTGTAGGGTGTAGCGTGTAGGGTGTAGCGTGTAGCGTGTAGGGTGTAGGGTGTAGAGTGTAGGGTGTAGCGTGTAGGGTGTAGCGTGTATCGTGTAGCGTGTAGAGTGTAGCGTATAGCGTATAGGGTGTAGCGTGTAGATTGTAGCGTGTAGGGTGTAGGGTGTAGGGTGTAGCGTGTAGGGTGTAGAGTGTAGGGTGTAGGATGTAGAGTGTAGGGTTTAGAGTGTAATGTGTAGCGTGTAGGGTGTAGCGTGTAGCATGTAGGGTGTAGAGTGTGGAGTGTAGGGTGTAGCGTGTAGGGTGTAGAGTGTAGCGTGTAGCGTGTAGGGTGTAGAGTGTAGGGTGTAGCGTGTAGGGTGTAGAGTGTAGCGTGTAGGGTGTAGCGTGTAGCGTGCAGGGTGTAGAGTGTAGCGTATAGCGTGTAGGGTGTAGGGTGTAGCGTGTAGGGTGTAGAGTGTAGGGTGTAGCGTGTAGGGTGTAGAGTGTAGCGTGTAGGGTGTAGGGTGTAGGGTGTAGCGTGTAGGGTGTAGAGTGTAGCGTGTAGCGTGTTGGGTGTAGGGTGTAGGGTGTAGCATGTAGTGTGTAGCGCGTAGCGTGTAGGGTGTAGCGTGTAGCATGTAGCGTGTAGCGTGTAGCATGTAGAGTGTAGGGTGTAGGGTGTAGCATGTAGAGTGTAGGGTGTAGGGTGTAGCGTGTAGAGTGTAGGGTATAGAGTGTAGCGTCTAGGGTGTAGAGTGTAGCGTGTAGCGTGTAGGGTGTAGGGTGTAGGGTGTAGCATGTAGTGTGTAGCGCGTAGCGTGTAGGGTGTAGCGTGTAGCATGTAGCGTGTAGCGTGTAGCATGTAGAGTGTAGGGTGTAGGGTGTAGCATGTAGAGTGTAGGGTGTAGGGTGTAGCGTGTAGAGTGTAGGGTATAGAGTGTAGCGTCTAGGGTGTAGAGTGTAGCGTGTAGCGTGTAGGGTGTAGAGTGTAGCGTGTAGGGTGTAGAATATAGCGTGTAGAGAGTAGGGTGTAGGGTGTAGAGTGTAGGGTGTAGGGTTTAGAGTGTAACGTGTAGCGTGTAGGGTGTAGCGTGTAGCGTGTAGGGTGTAGGGTGTAGAGTGTAGGGTGTAGCGTGTAGGGTGTAGCGTGTAGCGTGTAGGGTGTAGGGTGTAGAGTGTAGGGTGTAGCGTGTAGGGTGTAGCGTGTATCGTGTAGCGTGTAGAGTGTAGCGTATAGCGTATAGGGTGTAGCGTGTAGATTGTAGCGTGTAGGGTGTAGGGTGTAGGGTGTAGCGTGTAGGGTGTAGAGTGTAGGGTGTAGGATGTAGAGTGTAGGGTTTAGAGTGTAATGTGTAGCGTGTAGGGTGTAGCGTGTAGCATGTAGGGTGTAGAGTGTGGAGTGTAGGGTGTAGCGTGTAGGGTGTAGAGTGTAGCGTGTAGCGTGTAGGGTGTAGAGTGTAGGGTGTAGCGTGTAGGGTGTAGAGTGTAGCGTGTAGGGTGTAGCGTGTAGCGTGCAGGGTGTAGAGTGTAGCATATAGCGTGTAGGGTGTAGGGTGTAGCGTGTAGGGTGTAGAGTGTAGGGTGTAGCGTGTAGGGTGTAGAGTGTAGCGTGTAGGGTGTAGGGTGTAGGGTGTAGCGTGTAGGGTGTAGAGTGTAGCGTGTAGCGTGTTGGGTGTAGGGTGTAGGGTGTAGCATGTAGTGTGTAGCGCGTAGCGTGTAGGGTGTAGCGTGTAGCATGTAGCGTGTAGCGTGTAGCATGTAGAGTGTAGGGTGTAGGGTGTAGCATGTAGAGTGTAGGGTGTAGGGTGTAGCGTGTAGAGTGTAGGGTATAGAGTGTAGCGTCTAGGGTGTAGAGTGTAGCGTGTAGCGTGTAGGGTGTAGAGTGTAGCGTGTAGGGTGTAGAATATAGCGTGTAGAGAGTAGGGTGTAGGGTGTAGAGTGTAGGGTGTAGGGTGTAGAGTGTAACGTGTAGCGTGTAGGGTGTAGCGTGTAGCGTGTAGGGTGTAGGGTGTAGAGTGTAGGGTGTAGCGTGTAGGGTGTAGCGTGTAGCGTGTAGGGTGTAGGGTGTAGAGTGTAGGGTGTAGCGTGTAGGGTGTAGCGTGTATCGTGTAGCGTGTAGAGTGTAGCGTCTAGCGTATAGGGTGTAGCGTGTAGATTGTAGCGTGTAGGGTGTAGGGTGTAGGGTGTAGCGTGTAGCGTGTAGGGTGTAGAGTGTAGCGTGTAGAGTGTAGGGTGTAGGGTGTAGAGTGCAGAGTGTAGGGTGTAGAGTGTAGCGTGTAGAGTGTAGGGTGTAGAGTGTAGGGTGTAGAGTGTAACGTGTAGTGTGTAGGGTGTAGCGTGTAGCGTGTAGGGTGTAGCGTGTAGCGTGTAGGGTGCAGGGTGCAGAGTGTAACGTGTAGCGTGTAGGGTGTAGCGTGTAGCGTGTAGGGTGTAGCGTGTAGCGTGTAGCGTGTAGCGTGTAGCATGTAGGGTGTAGGGTGTAGAGTGTAGAGTGTAGCGTGTAGGGTGTAGAGTGTAGGGTGTAGGATGTAGAGTGTAGGGTTTAGAGTGTAATGTGTAGCGTGTAGGGTGTAGCGTGTAGCATGTAGGGTGTAGGGTGCGGAGTGTAGGGTGTAGCGTGTAGGGTGTAGAGTGTAGCGTGTAGCGTGTAGGGTGTAGAGTGTAGGGTGTAGCGTGTAGGGTGTAGAGTGTAGCGTGTAGGGTGTAGCGTGTAGCGTGCAGGGTGTAGAGTGTAGCGTATAGCGTGTAGGGTGTAGAGTGTAGGGTGTAGCGTGTAGGGTGTAGAGTGTAGGGTGTAGCGTGTAGGGTGTAGAGTGTAGCGTGTAGCGTGTAGGGTGTAGAGTGTAGCGTGTAGCGTGTAGAGTGTAGAGTGTAGCGTGTAGCGTGTAGAGTGTAGCGTGTAGGGTGTAGAGTATAGCGTGTAGCGTGTAGGGTGTAGGGTGTAGAGTGTAGAGTGTAGCATGTAGCGTGTAGCGTGTAGAGTGTAGCGTGTAGCGTGTAGAGTGTAGGGTGTAGCGTGTAGCGTGTAGCATGTAGGGTGTAGGGTGTAGAGTGTAGAGTGTAGCGTGTAGGGTGTAGAGTGTAGGGTGTAGGATGTAGAGTGTAGGGTTTAGAGTGTAATGTGTAGCGTGTAGGGTGTAGCGTGTAGCATGTAGGGTGTAGAGTGTGGAGTGTAGGGTGTAGCGTGTAGGGTGTAGAGTGTAGCGTGTAGCGTGTAGGGTGTAGAGTGTAGGGTGTAGCGTGTAGGGTGTAGAGTGTAGCGTGTAGGGTGTAGCGTGTAGCGTGCAGGGTGTAGAGTGTAGCGTATAGCGTGTAGGGTGTAGGGTGTAGCGTGTAGGGTGTAGCGTGTAGGGTGTAGCGTGTAGGGTGTAGAGTGTAGCGTGTAGCGTGTAGGGTGTAGGGTGTAGGGTGTAGCGTGTAGGGTGTAGAGTGTAGCGTGTAGCGTGTAGGGTGTAGGGTGTAGGGTGTAGCATGTAGTGTGTAGCGCGTAGCGTGTAGGGTGTAGCGTGTAGCATGTAGCGTGTAGCGTGTAGCATGTAGAGTGTAGGGTGTAGGGTGTAGCATGTAGAGTGTAGGGTGTAGGGTGTAGCGTGTAGAGTGTAGGGTATAGAGTGTAGCGTCTAGGGTGTAGAGTGTAGCGTGTAGCGTGTAGGGTGTAGAGTGTAGCGTGTAGGGTGTAGAATATAGCGTGTAGAGAGTAGGGTGTAGGGTGTAGAGTGTAGGGTGTAGGGTGTAGAGTGTAACGTGTAGCGTGTAGGGTGTAGCGTGTAGCGTGTAGGGTGTAGGGTGTAGAGTGTAGGGTGTAGCGTGTAGGGTGTAGCGTGTAGCGTGTAGGGTGTAGGGTGTAGAGTGTAGGGTGTAGCGTGTAGGGTGTAGCGTGTATCGTGTAGCGTGTAGAGTGTAGCATCTAGCGTATAGGGTGTAGCGTGTAGATTGTAGCGTGTAGGGTGTAGGGTGTAGGGTGTAGCGTGTAGCGTGTAGGGTGTAGAGTGTAGCGTGTAGAGTGTAGGGTGTAGGGTGTAGAGTGCAGAGTGTAGGGTGTAGAGTGTAGCGTGTAGAGTGTAGGGTGTAGAGTGTAGGGTGTAGAGTGTAACGTGTAGTGTGTAGGGTGTAGCGTGTAGCGTGTAGGGTGTAGCGTGTAGCGTGTAGGGTGCAGGGTGCAGAGTGTAACGTGTAGCGTGTAGGGTGTAGCGTGTAGGGTGTAGCGTGTAGCGTGTAGTGTGTAGCGTGTAGGGTGTAGAGTGTAGAGTGTAGCGTGTAGGGTGTAGGGTGTAGAGTGCAGAGTGTAGGGTGTAGAGTGTAGCGTGTAGAGTGTAGGGTGTAGAGTGTAGGGTGTAGAGTGTAACGTGTAGTGTGTAGGGTGTAGCGTGTAGCGTGTAGGGTGTAGCGTGTAGCGTGTAGGGAGCAGGGTGTAGAGTGTAGCGTGTAGGGTGTAGAGTGTAACGTGTAGCGTGTAGGGTGTAGTGTGTAGGGTGTAGGGTGTAGAGTGTAATGTGTAGCGTGTAGGGTGTAGCGTGTAGCGTGTAGGGTGTAGCGTGTAGCGTGTAGTGTGTAGCGTGTAGGGTGTAGGGTGTAGAGTGTAGCGTGTTGCGTGTAGGGTGTAGAGTGTAGCGTGTAGAGTGTAGCGTGTAGCGTGTAGAGTGTAGCGTGTAGGGTGTAGAGTATAGTGTGTAGCGTGTAGGGTGCATGGTGTAGTGTAGCGTGTTGCATGTAGGGTGTACAGTGTAGCGTGTAGCGTGTAGAGTGTAGGGTGTAGAGTGTAGCGTGTAGCGTGTAGGGTGTAGAGTGTAGCGTGTTGCGTGTAGAGTGTAGCGTGTAGCGTGTAGGTTGTAGAGTGTAGCGTGTAGCGTGTAGGGTGTAGGGTGTAGCGTGTAGCGTGTAGAGTGTAGAGTGTAGCGTGTAGCATGTAGAGTGTAGAGTGTAGCGTGTAGGGTGTAGAGTGTAGCGCGTAGCGTGTAGGGTGTAGGGTGTAGAGTGTAGCGCGTAGCGTGTAGGGTGTAGGGTGTAGAGTGTAGGGTGTAGGGTGTAGAGTTTAACGTGTAGCGTGTAGGGTGTAGCGTGTAGCGTGTAGGGTGTAGGGTGTAGAGTGTAGGGTGTAGCGTGTAGGGTGTAGCGTGTAGCGTGTAGAGTGTAGCGTGTAGCGTGTAGGGTGTAGGGTGTAGGGTGTAGCGTGTAGGGTGTAGAGTGTAGCGTGTAGCGTGTAGGGTGTAGGGTGTAGGGTGTAGCATGTAGTGTGTAGCGCGTAGCGTGTAGGGTGTAGCGTGTAGCATGTAGCGTGTAGCGTGTAGCATGTAGAGTGTAGGGTGTAGGGTGTAGCATGTAGAGTGTAGGGTGTAGGGTGTAGCGTGTAGAGTGTAGGGTATAGAGTGTAGCGTCTAGGGTGTAGAGTGTAGCGTGTAGCGTGTAGGGTGTAGAGTGTAGCGTGTAGGGTGTAGAATATAGCGTGTAGAGAGTAGGGTGTAGGGTGTAGAGTGTAGGGTGTAGGGTGTAGAGTGTAACGTGTAGCGTGTAGGGTGTAGCGTGTAGCGTGTAGGGTGTAGGGTGTAGAGTGTAGGGTGTAGCGTGTAGGGTGTAGCGTGTAGCGTGTAGGGTTAGGGTGTAGAGTGTAGGGTGTAGCGTGTAGGGTGTAGCGTGTATCGTGTAGCGTGTAGAGTGTAGCATCTAGCGTATAGGGTGTAGCGTGTAGATTGTAGCGTGTAGGGTGTAGGGTGTAGGGTGTAGCGTGTAGCGTGTAGGGTGTAGAGTGTAGCGTGTAGAGTGTAGGGTGTAGGGTGTAGAGTGCAGAGTGTAGGGTGTAGAGTGTAGCGTGTAGAGTGTAGGGTGTAGAGTGTAGGGTGTAGAGTGTAACGTGTAGTGTGTAGGGTGTAGCGTGTAGCGTGTAGGGTGTAGCGTGTAGCGTGTAGGGTGCAGGGTGCAGAGTGTAACGTGTAGCGTGTAGGGTGTAGCGTGTAGGGTGTAGCGTGTAGCGTGTAGTGTGTAGCGTGTAGGGTGTAGAGTGTAGAGTGTAGCGTGTAGGGTGTAGGGTGTAGAGTGCAGAGTGTAGGGTGTAGAGTGTAGCGTGTAGAGTGTAGGGTGTAGAGTGTAGGGTGTAGAGTGTAACGTGTAGTGTGTAGGGTGTAGCGTGTAGCGTGTAGGGTGTAGCGTGTAGCGTGTAGGGAGCAGGGTGTAGAGTGTAGCGTGTAGGGTGTAGAGTGTAACGTGTAGCGTGTAGGGTGTAGTGTGTAGGGTGTAGGGTGTAGAGTGTAATGTGTAGCGTGTAGGGTGTAGCGTGTAGCGTGTAGGGTGTAGCGTGTAGCGTGTAGTGTGTAGCGTGTAGGGTGTAGGGTGTAGAGTGTAGCGTGTTGCGTGTAGGGTGTAGAGTGTAGCGTGTAGAGTGTAGCGTGTAGCGTGTAGAGTGTAGCGTGTAGGGTGTAGAGTATAGTGTGTAGCGTGTAGGGTGCATGGTGTAGTGTAGCGTGTTGCATGTAGGGTGTACAGTGTAGCGTGTAGCGTGTAGAGTGTAGGGTGTAGAGTGTAGCGTGTAGCGTGTAGGGTGTAGAGTGTAGCGTGTTGCGTGTAGAGTGTAGCGTGTAGCGTGTAGGTTGTAGAGTGTAGCGTGTAGCGTGTAGGGTGTAGGGTGTAGCGTGTAGCGTGTAGAGTGTAGAGTGTAGCGTGTAGCATGTAGAGTGTAGAGTGTAGCGTGTAGGGTGTAGAGTGTAGCGCGTAGCGTGTAGGGTGTAGGGTGTAGAGTGTAGCGCGTAGCGTGTAGGGTGTAGGGTGTAGAGTGTAGGGTGTAGGGTGTAGAGTTTAACGTGTAGCGTGTAGGGTGTAGCGTGTAGCGTGTAGGGTGTAGGGTGTAGAGTGTAGGGTGTAGCGTGTAGGGTGTAGCGTGTAGCGTGTAGGGTGTAGGGTGTAGAGTGTAGGGTGTAGCGTGTAGGGTGTAGCGTGTATCGTGTAGCGTGTAGAGTGTAGCATCTAGCGTATAGGGTGTAGCGTGTAGATTGTAGCGTGTAGGGTGTAGGGTGTAGGGTGTAGCGTGTAGCGTGTAGGGTGTAGAGTGTAGCGTGTAGAGTGTAGGGTGTAGGGTGTAGAGTGCAGAGTGTAGGGTGTAGAGTGTAGCGTGTAGAGTGTAGCGTGTAGAGTGTAGGGTGTAGAGTGTAACGTGTAGTGTGTAGGGTGTAGCGTGTAGCGTGTAGGGTGTAGCGTGTAGCGTGTAGGGTGCAGGGTGCAGAGTGTAACGTGTAGCGTGTAGGGTGTAGCGTGTAGGGTGTAGCGTGTAGCGTGTAGTGTGTAGCGTGTAGGGTGTAGAGTGTAGAGTGTAGCGTGTAGGGTGTAGGGTGTAGAGTGCAGAGTGTAGGGTGTAGAGTGTAGCGTGTAGAGTGTAGGGTGTAGAGTGTAGGGTGTAGGGTGTAGAGTGTAGCGTGTAGCGTGTAGCGTGTAGGGTGTAGGGTGTAGATTGTAGCGTGTAGGGTGCAGGGTGTAGAGTGTAGCGTGTAGGGTGTAGAGTGTAACGTGTAGCGTGTAGGGTGTAGCGTGTAGCGTGTAGGGTGTAGGGTGTAGAGTGTAACGTGTAGCGTGTAGGGTGTAGCGTGTAGCGTGTAGGGTGTAGCGTGTAGCGTGTAGTGTGTAGCGTGTAGAGTGTAGGGTGTAGAGTGTAGCGTGTAGGGTGAAGCATGTAGGGTGTAGGGTGTCGGGTATAGCGTGTAGGGTGTAGGGTGTAGAGTGTAGGGTGTAGCGTGTATGGTGTAGAGTGTAGCGTGTAGCGTGCAGAGTATAGCGTGTAGGGTGTAGCGTGTAGCGTGCAGAGTGTAGCGTGTAGGGTATAGAGTGTAGCGTGTTGCGTGTAGGGTGTAGAGTGTAGCGTGTAGCGTGTAGAGTGTAGAGTGTAGCGTGTAGCGTGTAGAGTGTAGCGTGTAGGGTGTAGAGTATAGCGTGTAGCGTGTAGGGTGTAGGGTGTAGAGTGTAGAGTGTAGCATGTAGCGTGTAGCGTGTAGCGTGTAGAGTGTAGCGTGTAGCGTGTAGAGTGTAGGGTGTAGCGTGTAGCGTGTAGAGTGTAGGGTGTAGAGTGTAGCGTGTAGCGTGTAGAGTGTAGAGTGTAGCGTGTAGGGTGTAGAGTGTAGCGTGTAGCGTGTAAGGTGTAGGTTGTAGCGTGTAGCGTGTAGAGTGTACGGTGTAGAGTGTAGGGTGTAGCGTGTAGGGTGTAGAGTGTAGCGTGTAGCGTGTAGGGTTAAGCTACACACTACACACTAAACACAAAAAGAAAAGGATATGCAAACCAATGGGATCCACGTTAAATAGTCAATGTTATTGTACAAAAACAGTAATCCACAAACAGAACCAGGCAAAACATGCATTTAAAAACATTTAAAACACTAGTATGGCTGAATAGGCCATAAGTAATTTTACCCGAGGGAATGAAGGAAGCTAATACTTTACAGCATATGTGAGACAGGAGAAATAACCAGAGAGAAAAAATTGCTAGGTATGCGGGTACACCAATCTTAGTCAAATCTACATATAAGAAGCCTATTGTTTACTGCCAACTGTGACCCCCTGAGTACTATGACAGGAAACATATACTCCAGCCTAGTATCTGGAAGAAATACATCATGGATCCTATTTTGTTCAACACAGCATGCGTGCGCACAGTTGGTAAGCAAATGAAAGCAGACCCCTATAGAAAGGTAATCAGGGAAATAGATATGCTGCAGTACTACAAAATCCTAGTTATTTGGATAAATGTATGCATACAGACGCCTTGTGGAAATACAAAGAATCAGGATCCATTGTCCTAAGGCTTGGAAAAATGCCAGGCCATGCATGAAGTAAATAGGTGTAATTCCATAGCAGTTGTAAAGATAAGTTACCCAAGTCCTGTCCCTCGGGAAAAAAACAAAGGAAGCCCTTTACCCCACGCGTATCGACGCTACTCAAGCGTCTTCATCAGAGGAAAAAGTGACACCCTACACGCTACACTCTACACTCTACACGCTACACTCTACACCCTACACGCTACACCCTACACTCTACACGCTACATGCTACACTCTACACCCTACACAATACACGCTACTTGCTACACCCTACATGCTACACTCTACACGCTACACGCTACACCCTACACGGTACACCCTACACCCTACACGCTACACGCTACAATCTACACGCTACACGCTACACACTATACGCTACACGCTACACCCTACACTCTACACCCTACAACCTACACGCTACACGCTACACGCTACACCCTACACGCTACACCCTACACTCTACACCCTACACCCTACACGCTACACGCTACACCCTACACGCTACACCCTACACTCTACACCCTACACGCTACACCCTACACGCTACACGTTACACTCTACACCCTACACCCTACATTCTACACCCTACACCCTACTCTCTACTCTACACTCTACACCCTACACGCTACACTCTACACCCTACACCCTACACGCTACACGCTACACTCTACACGCTAAACGCTACAGCTTATACCCTACACTCTACACCGTACACCCTACACGCTACACTCTACACCCTACACGCTACACCCTACACCCTACACCCTACATGCTACACCCTACACTCTACACCCTACACCCTACACGCTACACCCTACGCCCTGCACGCCACACACTACACTCTACACGCTACACCCTACACGCTACACTCTACACGCTACACGCTACACGCTACACGCTACACTCTACACCCTACACGCTACACTCTACACACTACACACTACACTCTACACGCTACACGGTACACGCTACACGCTATGCCCTACACCCTACACGCTACATGTTACACTCTACACCCTACACGCTACACTCTACACCCTACACGCTACACCCTACACCCTACACGCTACACACTGCACGCTACACTCTACACCCTACACGCTGCACTCTATACGCTACACGGTACACCCTACACTCTACACCCTACACGCTATACGCTACACTCTACACCCTGCACGCTACACGCTACACGCTACACCCTACACGCTACACTCTACACCCTACACGCTACACTCTACATGCTACACGCTACACGCTACACCCTACACGCTACACTCTACACCCTACACGCTACACTCTACATGCTACACGCTACACGCTACACCCTACACGCTACACTCTACACCCTACACGCTACACTCTACACGCTACACGCTACACCCTACACGCTACACTCTACACCCTACACGCTACACCCTACACCCTACACGCTACACTCTACACCCTACACGCTACACCCTACACTCTACACCCTACACCCTACACGCTACTCGCTACACTCTACACCCTACCCGCTACACTCTACACGCTACACGCTACACTCTACACTCTACATGCTACACGCTACATTCTACACCCTACACGCAACACGTTACACTCTACACCCTAC